>NW_003803637.1:1476-14888 GCF_000255335.2 Galendromus occidentalis
CGATGAACGAAGTAGAGAGGCGACTGGAGATCGAAGACGAGGCTCTAAGAAGGGAGCGGAAGTGCTCCATCTGTAAACGACCGTGGAGAGACCCAGTTGCCGCTGTGTGCGGGCATGTTTTCTGCCGGGCGTGCCTCGAAGACTGGCACGTTTACTGTAATAAGTGCCCAGCTGGGTGCGGCAAAGACACGAAACATCGAATCCGAGAATTATTTATGTAAAATAAAATCGAAGTAGAGAGATCGCGGAACACAGAGTTTTCAAGAGAAGAAGTAGAGCGAGCCAGGAATGCTATGTTTCGAAGAAAGCGAGGTAGCTTAGTATTGTAAGGGGATGGATATATGCGAATTAGCCGAGTAGCTGATCGGGAGATCGGTGACGTAGCAATTGAGCGCGGTATGAATTCGAGCGCAGCAAGCATTCGATCACGGAGTGGGATAATAGCGCGGGAATACGAAAAAAGCGGGGCGCGCATCTGAATGCGGCGCGGAATTTGTGCGCGGCGTGAATCTGACCGCAGCGTTGATCTGAGCGCTTTTAGAATTTGAGCGTGGAGTAGGATGAGAGCGCCAAGTATGTTGAGAGCGCGGAGAAGACCGAGGGCGCGGAATAGATTGAGAGCGCGGAATAGGATGAGAGCGCATAATACAAATGGAGCGCGCAATAGAAACAGAACGCGGCGTTCATCTGAGCCGGAGAAGAGTTTAGGCGCAAGTAGGGTTAGAGCGCGTCATAGTTATCGCAGATACAAACGAAACGTAGTCGAGCCGAGCAAGCTCCTCTTCCTTATTGTAAGCTGACCCGCCAGTGAGCTCATCTATTCACGGATACCTCGAATTTTTGCGGGGACAAAATCCACAGTTTGTCCGAACAATGATCGCAACTTATCACCCTTTTTCGCCCTGATACATGCAAGATACAACACCGCTCACAAGTGATCTTCTCACGGATAATAGCTCGTCTTATTCGTTCTTCTGCACATACAGTATAGAACAGACACATCGGCTGATTTATTTAGAAGGTGATATTGTGCGCTACGGCCTCGAGATAATCAAGCTTATTCCAATCGACGTACTTGCAGGTCAACATGGCTCAAGCCTGTTGGAGCGTCTGCTGCGTTTCTCTGAACGGATTGACCAATGGCGGTGGCGGTCTGTGATACTCTTCTGGATGAGACTCACTGATTGGTGGGCGGGTCGATATCCGTTACACTACTTCCGTTGCATTTGTTTACTTTCTGCAGTGCCCCTGTATCTGTGCGACCTAGGACGCAGTCCTACGTCAAAAGCGCGCGGAACAGAGATAGAGCGCCGAATAGAAATAGAGCTCAGCCTTAATGTGAGCGCGAGTAGAGTGTAGAGTTAGAGCGTTTTTGAATTCGAAATTGAAAATTGAAATTGAAGAAGTTCAATTGAATCAGTTATTCCAGAGACAAGGGAAGAAAGAGTAACCAGGTGATCAAGTAAAGCGGGGTCCTCTTCCTTGACGAGAGGAGCCGAGCACTCCCCGCTTCGACTGAACTCTCAAATCGTACCTCTCCATCCAACAGGATTGTGGCTTTCCTGTTCCTCGAGTCTCATTGTTTCTCGAGTCTGATCCGTGCGGCATTCACGTCCAAGGCTCGAGTTCTCGCAATAATTTTTTTGAGGACGGCCAAGATACTCTGATTATTCACGGGGATCTCTGACTTACTCGGCTTCAAGTGCCGGATCAATCTGCGGGACGATGGAGACAGTCGGCACCATTCGATTTCCTTCGGCGAGTTCCACGTATCTCTTCCAGTGATCATTGTCGCTTCGAATCTACCGCCACAAGCACCCATGAGAATTGAACCTGCATCCATGTTCTTCCTTAACGATCAAACACAACGAAGCTGGGCAATCATCGGATCTGGCACCTGCCCCTTTGGATTCGATTGCTGACATCGAGTCTTGGATCTCGCCTGAGCTATAACCCTAGTGATGCCTCTGAATTTCGTGAAATCCAATCGCGGGAAGCCCCTCCTGTGTGATGAAGGGTATGTTTATCGCAAAGATCGTACTATCAACGAGAGAACTCACTGGCGTTGCACGGTCAAAACCTGCTTTGCTCGGGTCAAGACCGAAAACGACTCGATCGTGGTAAGTCTCTCAGACCTAAGCTTCGAGCGGAGAATCCTCACTTCGCTCCCAAACGAAGGATCGCTCCATTTCTAGGGCAAACCCGAGCACAGCCATATGCCTGACCCTGAGAACATTCATGTTCGCCAGAACTTGAATCAATTGCACGAAAGTGCTCAGCGAGAATCGTGGTCAAGACCCATGGCCCTGATCTCGGAAAATTTGAAAGCCATCACTTCGAAGGCGGTCATGGGCCGAATGCCGAGCACTGAGCTTCTGCGACAAAAAGTCTACCGATCACGGTCTCGCGGTGGTCAGACAAATCTGCCATGCAATCCCTCACGTCGAGAGGATATACGATTACCGGAGAGACTCAAGGTTGTTGTGAATACTTTACTTCGATTCTCAGATGGCAGTTTATTCCGCAGATCGGCCGAGTGGTTAGCACGTGCGACGCATGCCGTCGCGGTCCATGGCGGGGCCACCATAGTTGTGGAGGTCCCGGGTTCGATTCCAGCGGCCAGCCGATATTCCTTGTTTAACTTGAAAGTTATTCCTCGATGCATATGTGAAGTCCAGTCATACATCGGGCTCCAAAAGAAACTGGGAACGCCGCGCCATTGTCCCGGACCTTCCTCCCACCTAGGAACTCATTACAAATACTCTCTTCTTATAGGTGACAGAAAAAGGGGAGAATTTTCTGTTCTACGATTCAGGCGAGACTGAAGCTGACCGGATTCTTGTCTTCGCGACACCTGAGAACTTGAACCTCCTCAAGAAATACGATGAGTGGTTTGTCGACGGTACATTTGATGTGTGCCCGAAGCTCTTCGACCAGCTGTATACTTTTCACGTAGGACTGCCCGAAAAGAAGTCGGTACCAGTCATGTATTGTCTGCTGCCCTCGAAGACTTCGGCGACCTACCGTCGACTTCTGGATGTGGTCGCGAGCGCACTGGACGGCTCCCTTCCGCGGCGAGTCCATGTCGACTTCGAGATCGGCATGATAAAAGAATTGGAAAGAGCGTTCCCTGGAGCGGAAATATTGGGGTGCATGTTCCATTTCCATCAATGCTTATGGCGGAGGATCCAAAGAGACGCCGATCTTCGACGGAGATACACAGCGGATTTGGACTTTGCCTTGAATGTTCGTATGTTTCCGGCTCTATCCTTCGTACCGACGAGCGACGTATTGGCCGTCTTCAACACCCTCCTGCAGTCGAAATTCGTCAAGGAAAACAATTACATTCTGACTGCTTTTATAAATTACTTCGAGAGCACGTGGGTTGGACGCGAACGCAACGCACCTCTCATGAAACATGAGTGGTGGAATACGCACAATTCCGTTCTGAATGGAATTGCACGGACAAATAACACCGTCGAATCGTGGCATTCAGCATTCTCCAAGAGAGCGGGTGGTTCCAATCCCCACGTCCTCAAGTTCGTAGAAGTTCTGATGACTGAGCAAGCTCGAACAGAGTTCATTGTAACTAATCTCCTCGCCCAGGGGCCGAGAGCGCCCAGGAAGCGATACCGGGATCGCGACGGCAGACTCCGCGCTCTTGTTTGCAAGTACGTCGATTGGAATAAGCTTGATTATCTCGAGGCCGTAGCGCACAATATCACCTTCTAAATAAATCAACCGATGTGTCTGTTCTATACTGTATGTGCAGAAGAACGAATAAGACGAGCTATTATCCGTGATAAGATCACTTGTGAGTGGTGTTGTTTCTTACAAGTATAGGGCGAAAAAAAGTGATAAGTTGCGATCATTGTTCGGACATACTGTGGATTTTGTCCCCGCAAAAGTTCGAGGTATCCGTGAATAGATGAGCTCACTGGCGGGTCAGCTTACAATAAGGAAGAGGAGCTCGCTCGGCTCGACTACGTTTCGTTTGTATCTGCGATAACTATGACGCGCTCTAACCCTACTTGCGCCTAAACTCTTCTCCGGCTCAGATGAACGCCGCGTTCTATTTCTATTGCGCGCTCCATTTGTATTATGCGCTCTCATCCTATTCCGCGCTCTCAATCTATTCCGCGCCCTCGGTCTTCTCCGCGCTCTCAACATACTTGGCGCTCTCATCCTACTCCACGCTCAAATTCTAAAAGCGCTCAGATCAACGCTGCGGTCAGATTCACGACGCGCACAAATTCGCGCCGCATTCAGATGCGCGCCACGCTTTTTTCGTATTCCGCGCTATTATACCACTCCGTGATCGAATGCTTGCTGCGCTCGAATTCATACCGCGCTCAATTGCGACGTCACCGGGAGATCAGCGCGGTAGCGTGGTCGAATGTCGTGCGTGGATTGATTATCACGCTAGAGGGCGCCAGAGTCGAGCGTTAGAGAGACGATCGGCGGCCGATCGCGCGAGAAGTTAGTGACGGCGGCATCAATGACGTCAGAACTTGAAGTAGAGAGAGATTCATTCGAGCGCAAGCAATCGTGAAGGGTAGTTGTAGGTGTGTGCCAGAGTGACTAGCCGACTAAGTTCAATAAACTCTATTCAACACCAGTTCGTGACATCTGTGTTACCCACGTAGAGACTAAGCGACATTACAATTAGATGCGTGCATTGCAAGATGGAGCTCTGCGTCAAGTGCTCCTTTGTCGACTACCACATTCATTGATCAAGTTCTGGCGCCAAATTCAAGCAGAAATCTACAGAAAAACTTTGAAATAAAGCATATAATCATCATTCTGCATAGCATTGCAATGACTCCATAGAATCCAATGCTGAAGGGCCAATTTTCGTCAGTCAAATGAACATACTCAGGGTGGCCATACGCAGGTAATATTCTAGGGTTCTTCTATCCCCATGTAGGAGAAAAAAAGCCTGAAGTTTCAGCCCGTTCGGCGTGGGGCATGTTCAGTACTTCCCTTGCAAGACAGCCAGTTATCGAGTTTACCGTCATAGCGATCCATTTTGAGATGTTCCAGTTTACGAGCGTTCTTCGAACTTCCGCAGCATTTCTGTTTCGCACTCGGTTGATTGCCATCTTCACGCCGATGCGGTGCCGGTTCCTCCTTTCTTTGATCTTCGATCGCTTTCCGCATCCTGCAGATCATCAGTCTCGTTTCCAAATTGAATGTGTTCTGTCTCGCTCTGTCCTGTCGGAGCCTTGCGATGTCGTTCATACTGGACCAGAGCATCTCGTTGGTTTTGTTCAGTTTCTCGAAGTGACCCTCAAGGAACTCTAAACCTGCCTGGAGCCGGGGAATATCCGCCGGGGGTGTGCTCTTCAGCATGTCCCTACAGAACACACTCAACTGTTGAATTTCTTCGAGAATCAACGTCCTCTCGGTCGTCCGTTTGTTATTCTTCTCTTCATCTTGAGGTTCCGTCCTTGATGCACTGGCCTCTTGCCTGAAGGTGGAGTTCTTGGGTTGTTCCTGATCCTCGTGGTCGTGCATTGCGATGGAAATTGCTCCAACTACGTCCGCAGCTCAGTTCGGGGTGCGTTTCAGTGGTTGTTGGGCGCCATGTCGTTTCTAGCTCTCGGTAGTGTCGAACTGAACTGAAGATGTCCGTGTTTCACTTCTCACTTTTCTCACCATTTATTGCACATTCCAATCGATGCGTGACTCGAGGGATCTTACAACCAACTCATCTCTATTGTTTTTCCTCTGTCTCTCCTCTATTCCTCTCGCCACTCAACTTTCAAACCGTCGGCGGTAAATTCTTCGAGGCACCGACGACAGGCAGCACGTGGAGGCCTGATGCCACTGGAGGCAACGCACGCGATCACCCGGTGCAAATCAGGAGGTGACGCCGACGTCTTGTTTTGGAGCTGTGACAGAAGACACGTGCAATTCGCTCTGCCTCCGCACTCGTTACCAAAAGCGGACTGCTCGGTTTCTTCATGCTTTGCACGAGAATCAGAGCAAACGCACGGTCCTTGGATTTACTGGAAGTACCTATCGTCGAGCTGTGTACTCGGGATAGCGAATCATCTGGACGCATCATTTTCAAGCAGTGTGCCTCCTGAGCTAGGATCGAGTTCGCGACAGGTTCTCGGCGTTGAGTTGACCGGACTCGACAGGTTCTCGGCGTGGAGTTGACCGGTGAAGAATGGTACGGCGTCAGGTTGTCCCGGCGTTAGCTTGTCTGGCGATGAGTTGTCCCGGCGTCGAGCTATCCGGCGTTGAGAAGTCGGCGTTGAGATTTCGGCGATGGGTTGTTCGGCGATGAGTTGTCTGTGTCCGCCAAGCTCCACCTGCCTCAGCTCAATCGAATCTCGTTTCGGTCGCGGACCAAATCTTACGCTTTTGGAACGCTGACCAGGGCATAGGGTTAGGGCCTGTGATGGGGAGAACATAATCTACCCATGAAACAACAACAAAAAAACGTAGGAAGCTCACGTTTGTTTTGGCGGTCTTCGCCACCGTCGTCTTCTTGGAACTCATGTTTCAAGACTCCCCTCTATTTGTCTGTCTCAACTCAATGGAATAAGCACCCCTTTCATACCAATCACAAACAATGAATTTATTTAGTCAGTTTTCCCAGGCTAGAAGAAAGCTCAGAAATCAACCTCTCCATTTGCTCCCTACGTGCAACACATTCCGGGCGGTTACGAGGCCTGGGAGGCGAGCGCTCTCAGAGGGCCTGCTCACGATACGGACGACGCTTCAGCATCCACGTCTGGCCAGATGAGTCCAGCAACATCGATGGCTTGTTGAAAACGAAGCCGATCCTCACGCTGAACCATGAGTGCATATTGAATAAAGCCATTCCTGGATCGCCGTTTCCGATGACCAACAATCTGAGCAGACGGTTGAACAACCTCATCCCGAATCACGATCGGCCGAGTAGCAGCACCAGCGTTTTGATCGTCATTCAACGCCTCGGTTCCAAGCTCGTCTCTGGGAGGAAGATCCCAAGCGACACAGCTTCCAAAGGGAGACAGAAACCGTCGAGACATGGCTGTCCTTCAACATAAGGAAACGGATACCCACTGGAGAAAAACTGAGCGTATTTAAACGTAAGGAAGGTGCTATGATCAATTTTTGGACACTTCCTCGAAAACTTTCCGCAGTATGGAGGAATCTTGAGAAATTGCCTTCCTCTGTGAACAAAGGCGTTTCCATTACTGTCTTGAAAGTTTTCAGAAGTCAGTGTTTATGACACGTCAGTATACGAGCCAAAAACTCCGATCAATTGTCACAGAAAAAGACTGATCAGCTTTTGCTGGAGAACTCCTCTTTTCTCACTGTAGGGGCCCATGGAGTCCAGGCGGTATCTAGGCAGCATTCAAATAAACATCAAGTACAGATTCTTCTGTCACACGCATCCCTTGCGTCCTCATTCCTGAGAGCATCTTCCCTGCCAGCCCTCGACCCTCGGAGATCATCAGAACATTGTGCCGAAACAAACTCTGAACTGCAAACAGTGGACTCCTGCCGACTGAGTACCTTTCTCGGTGAGCCTATGCTCAGAATCCTCACGGATTCCGAACGAAGCAGCTGACCTCTACCCAAACAAAGTCCTCTCGAAGCACCTTGCTCTCCTCATTCTATTGCGATCTCCAGAAGATTCTGCAATGGGGCTCAAATAATTTGGTCCGGTCCAACTCCCTGAAGACGCAGCTCACCCTTTTCACGAGGAAAACCAAGCCGTTTGATAATTTTTGGACCGGTTGCGTAAAGGGGAAGCTTGATGGTTGACAGATGACGATTTGAACTATGCTTCGGAACGGACCCACAATGCGGAATTTTAGACGGATTGAGAACGCGACCGTGTCGCTTCGTAGCGGTTAAACTCTCAACTCATTTTATTGGTACGATTATTCGGAGCGAACCATCTCCGGGTGGTGGCAGAACGTATCACAAATTACTTTGGAACTGCAGGGAGAGAGAGATTCTCCACGGGCGGGGAACACAATTAGCACAATTGGATAATTACGAATTTACAGATTATTGACACAATTTACAGATTATTTGACACCGTTTAGTCCTATCATCTCTTTCGACAACGAAACGCTACTTCCTTCATCGGATATCTCTAGTTTTATTTCATCAAACCTTGAATGGCACAATCTCATAGCAAACATGGCCAAGTCAGCTTCCCTAAGACCAGGATTGCTCTTCAGAGCCTAACGTTATTTTTCCCCCTCACCTTCTTTTGCTCTATAAAACCCAAATCCGTCCCTCTCTTGACTCCTGCTCGCATATCTGGGGTGAAGCCGCTCCTTCATCCCTCTCTATCCTGGACTCTATTAGAAAACATGCTCTCCGTCTCATCGGTGATTCAGCCATATCCTCTTCTCTTGAAGCTTTATCCTCCCATCGTAACCTTACCGACCGCTCAAATCTCTTCCCTCGTTCCTCCTATTTCGTTCCCCGCCCGTGTGACTAGAAAGAGTACCAAGCAGAATCCCCACTCTGGCCAACTTTCCTCCAATCGTGCTCCTCGATTCGCCTCAGCTTTTCCCCCGCACATTCCGTCTATGGAACGGCTTCCCCCTCATGTCTTCCCTCCAACGTATGATCCGAAACTCTCCGAATCCAACACTATCCGCTCTCTCCCTCCAGGTAATGAGCCTAAGGTTTCTTACTTAGTAGTGCGTCAATGCATTTTTCCTAAGGCTCTTTAACCTTTTCCTCCTTCCGTTCCCTCAGTCCCCCTTGCCCTTTTCGCTATCGCAGTTCCTTTTGAGAATCAGAGGGTCACCCCTTTGCTAGCTGCTGATGAGTATTGTACGTTTCACCTTTCGCTCGAGAGACTGAAGACCTCAGTCTGTAACGGTCACTGACCGGTCGCCACTTAACCCGTTCACAGTGTTTTCAGTGTGACCCATATTCGGATGCTCTTCTGTGTTCAACCCTTTCCTATGACTCGCTATATATATATAAGGACAATAAACCTCAGCCAGCTGAGGGGGAGCCCAAGACTGACTCTAGTATTCCGTGTGATCATTCTAGACGAGGTATACACGAGATAAGAGGATCTCTTCACCGTTATCAGCACGATTTGCTCAGAAAAGATAAGTGATACCGTGAACCGAAGTGAAGTGTCCATCCGAAAATGTCCAATCCTTCGACTTCGAGAGAGAACCCCCTCTACAGCTATGTCCAAGTTGGCGAGGACGACGACGGCGGAAACACCCCGGTATGTGACGAAGACGAACCAACTGCATGCGGTCCTCGACCAAGAATAGTTAGCAGCATTATCCTGGCTGCTGACGGGAAGCACTACATCGCCTGGAAGACCATCATCCCATCGGTTCTCGACGGCGAACCGTTTGCCTGGGATATCACGCCTCAACCCACCGGATCCAGAGAAAGCAAAGACGAAGGCAAGAAACAGAAACAGGAGTTCACCATCGGGAATCGAGCCGCACGATACATCCTGATCAACTCGATCCGCCCTGACCTGGCTATGACCTTCTTCTTGGACAACGCAGAGGACACTGGAACCCAGGAGATTTGGGGAAGAATCCGGATCAGGTTCAAACAATCAGACGGTACCGAGAAGAACCTGTCCGTCGTGAGATTCCTGCGCTACAGATACCAACCCGGATCGATTTCAAGTCGTAAGAGGATGGTCGACTATCAACCCTTCGAGTCTTATCGTGAAGTTAGGCTAAGCGGAGCGCGAGTGCTGAAAGTAGCAGGCTCCGGAACTGCGCTGGTTACAGTTTCGTCAGAAGGTCGAACGCAAATTCTAGACCAAAGGGAAACTTTGCACGTTCCCAGCTTGCGTCGAAATCTTATATCAGTAGCTAAATTGGCTGAAGATGGTTATGGGATTCAGGTCACCAAAGATAACATCAGATTAGTGCGAGACAATGCGAAAGTGTCCGCGGAGAGATGCAACAATCTCCATGTTTTCCGAGCCTCGGGAATCCCTGAAGCTAAGATCAGTGATAATCAGGGAATTGGAAAGCTTGTACTGGCACACAAGATTGGTTAGTGAGATAGGGTAGAAGGCAGTAGAGTCGTCTCCGCTGTCGCTCAGCGTCGCCAAGGCGGATCTGAAGCTCAGCCACCACACTCGTGAAGAATCGAAGAAGCACTCGGGTAGAGTTTCCACAAGACAGTGTGTTTATTGATTGAAAAAGTTGTTTCTTATACTATTGTCTATGAGAGAGGGGAACCTATGTTGGGGCGCCGATCCGGCACCCCTTCTGCTTGATTGGTGAGCACACCCCCGTACAGTATGGGTCCCCATAATTAAACGGTGGGCTCTCTCGAGCCGAGCGCTTTGTCGGCACTTGTGGTCGTGCGCAAGCGTATGCGGAGCCGCTCTGATTCTCAACTCCGTACTGTTTCGCAAACCGGGGTCCAATGAGACCCGGATGTAGTTAGATATGAGAATCCGAGATCGGCTGACTTCTAGCTAGCTTCTCTTGAAGACGGCTCAATCCATTTCGGATGATTCCGTCCCGATGACAGGTGGTTCGAGGCGAATGTTTGAGCGGTCTTCCGGAGATTGAAGATGCGTCCTCGCGGGGTGACTCGGAGGCATCGCTATCTATGTTTCTCTATTTTCAACAGCCGCTCTGATAGTGATGTCGGAGAGTCGGTCTGTGTACCTAAATGAAAAGTAGAATACCTACGTATTTCTATCTATTCCGAAGTGTCCATATTTTCCGTTGATCCGCTGTCGTTCCTCTATGTTCTTCGGTAGAGTGATCCATTCGGCGATATTCCCGTGTCGCTCTGTCGATTGAATTTTTCACATTGGCTCAGCGAGCCGCTCTGCCTCTGGAGAGGCATCGACGGGAGGCAGGTATCTCTGCGGCCGCTTTATCGTGCACGTTTGATGTCAGTATCGCCAGGTTTTCTTATCTTATCTCCCCCGCGTGCACGAGGAAGCGTGCTGCGTCGATCGTCACTCGCTGGTCAGTGGCCGATCGGGACGGTTGCTTTTCCGTTTTGCCAGCATTTTCGCCCTTTGTCAAGTGTCGAAGTATCGGGAAAAAAACGAATCGCAGAAAATCTTCGGTTTCGGTGGGGATCGAGCTGCCTTGAGTGGATTGTTTATCATTCTCGCTTGAGCTGCGATTTGGTGGTATTCAGCGTGATTTTAAGTGTGTGGTTTTTTTTCATCGAAGGTGCTATTGGATCGACCGACAGCAGAAGCAGGGAAAAAATGGTTGTGGAGCGCTCTCCGTATTTGACCAGACATCGAGCCGCCGAAAACGACGCGATGGAGGATCATTTTGCTGATGTTGAGCAACCGACTTCCTCTTCGGCAAACGAGCACGGTGATACCGTGAGCATTATCGGCAATCTGAATTTCGAAGCGGAAACCGAAGACAATCCGAATCTGACGTTTGTGGTGCGGTCGCGCCTGAGGTGTTCTCAGTTGGTTTTTCCGCTTAGTTTTGTATGCGGATTTGTATGTGTCGGCCTTGTGATTTTGGTTGTCACGGGAGTTGTGTCTCCCCTGGCGGGTCCAGGCGTCGTAGGAGGGCCGGCCGAGGCCGGTTCCTTCAGTTCGAGTTGGTCGGCGTTATCGATGCGCGCTCGTGTTGTGCATTTTGATCTCGAAAGCTTTGTGTGCTTTCGTTGGAGGGAGGCGGCATACTGCGTCTCCCCGCTTTTGGGTTCTTGCTTGAGAATGAAAAAAGAGCGGATCGTGAAACCTTCCCAGGCAGAGGCCAGCGCCGTTGAGGGGAATGTTGCGAAGCCCTTTGTTTGCCTGCGTCTGAGGCTTTTCAATGAGATTTGAGATTAACGGAAAAAACATGTAATCTAATACAGCTCATCTTTGTGAGAATACCTATTCTTGTGTCCTATATATATATTCAATTATCGAGAGTAGAAAAAATGAGAGGCAGGGGTGTGCATGTGGTCGCTGGAAGGAGAACGGGGTTTGTTTTTCAGGGAGATCCTGAAGGTCCAGGGGATTGCATCTAGAATCTAGATCTTCGATTCCTTGAGGATGGTGGGTCTGTTATGAGAAGAAAAACTGAGGTTCTGCCTTTAGTTAGTCGATCGTTATAATTCGGGAATTTTCGTCCGGAGAGGGATTGATGGGGATGTATGAATCTCTGAGTCTGAGAGTTTTTCTAAAGGAGAAGATTAGAATTATGAGAATTGAGAGTATGAGCAGGCCGTTCCCGGCTGCTGAGACTCTGAATTTCGTTCTCTCCGTGATTTCTCCTGGAGATGGAATCACCGGATCGGGATGGAGTCGATGAAATTCTTCCCAGGCTTTCTCTCCCCCGATCGGTGGAAACCCCTTCCGTAGACAGACTGCTAGTACCGTTGTTCGGGTTTGACACATTGACAGGGAGTCAGCACAAACAGAATCGAATTGGTCTCGATATTTTTCGATGATACAAGCTTCGCCTCTGTCAATGCATTTCTGAGGGCAGTCGCTGTAGTCGAAGTAATAGCGTGCGTTCACGCATATCGGGAAAAGGATAAGAAGGATTGCGTCACTGCTTTGCATTACGTTGCCTGATTCCTGTGAGAGCCAGTAGCCTCTCGAGAGTTTGTCGAGGAAGCGGCTTCGTTAGGAGGTCAGCGATTTGCTGATCCGTAGGCACGAAATGGAAGATGATCTGATTCAACTGAAACGTTTCTCGAATGAATTTGTATCTGACGTCTATATGCTTGGTGCGCATATGAAACTGGGGGTTTTGAATTAATTTCAGAGCGGATTGGTTATCGATGAAGAGATTCGGTTTCAGTTGAATTTTCAGTTCCTTGAAGAGTGATGTGAGCCAGAGGGCGTCTTTTGCTCCCTCTGTAGCACTAATGAACTCACACTCTGTGGTTGACAAGCTAATCGACTTTTGTTGCTTTGATGACCATAGGATAGGTCCACCGTTGAACGTGGTCACGGAACCACTGACTGACCGACGCGACTCTTTCGAGGCCGCGTAATCGGCGTCTGTGAAGATCCTGAGTGAGTCTGGGGGTAACGGGAATGTTCCTCCTTCGTACACAATCGAAAGATCTTGCGAGCCCTGCAAGTACCGCAAGATTTCTAGGGCTGCATTCCAGTGTTGTTCAAAATAGTTGTCCAGGAAGCGGGAAAGGAAAGATACCGAGAACGCAATGTCTGGTCGAGTACAGATAGCCAAGTACATCAGTGATCCGATAATTTCTCGATATGGTCTAACCGTTTTCTTATCTTTCTCTGCATTAATCTCGTAAATCGATGGGTCTGAGGGAGCCGAGATGGCTTTGCAGTTGCTCATGTCGAATCTCTCAAGAATTGTTCGAATGTATTTTTCTGATTTAGAAAGATATTATGACTCTCATCGATGGAGATTTCGATCCCGAGAAATGTATCGAGATTGGACGAAGTTATTTCGAAGACATTGCCTATCTTCGTCATTAATGCTTCGAGG
>NW_003803638.1:0-6748 GCF_000255335.2 Galendromus occidentalis
GAGATGAAGCTAGTCATGATCTGATGCTTGAGAATACCAGATTGTTTTGGAATTGCCATGGATTGCTTTCCAGATTGTTGCTGCAGTTTGCGTTCCGATAGTCTTGAAGAACAGATCGAGAACTATGTTCGGGTGGACGGAATTTACGAGCATGGGTTTTGCAACGTTGTTTGCCTTGTTATATCTCCTCGTCTCGGCAGATGTTGCCTCGGCACTGGGATTCAAAGTCCCTTCAGTGACGTTCCAACAATCAGTCTCATGACGAAGATTGAACTCCATGACAGTTTTCCATGCAAGATAATTACTGCCATCTTCCGAAAGAATTATCGCGTTCGTAGTACGAAGACGACCAAGTATTGAATTCGTATCATCGGCGGGTCCTTTCTGATCGGCACTCGGAGGTTTACCACCTGCATTGTAGCCGTCAGACCCGGCCGTTCCAGCATCAATTGCTGAGGGCATTCCGGAGTCCCCTACGTAGAAAATTTTTCGAAGTATACTTACTCGAGTTAATCGAGTCTGGTGTCCTTGCGTACCTCAGGAGTCGCTCGTGCTGATAACGCTGTTAGATTTTCGAAGGCTCAGGTTCCTGCTGCTAGCACAGTGGACCGAGGGTGGTTTACTGGACACTGATACTTTACGGAATGACTGATACGAAAGAAACACACACGCTTGTAGTGGTGTTCAAATCAGGGGCAGAGCACCTAGGTCTGCGTGATCTTCTCGGTACTAAGCCAGCTTTATTGGTGCATATATATAGGTATGGAAAACCCTTAGGTATTGTGAAAAGTTCCAGGTATTGTGAAATATAATTGCTCTGCCAATTATAACTTCTGGAGTTTTGCTTATATACAAGAACAAAAGAACTTGCTACGCGGTAGCCTTGAGATTCTGTGACGGACCGGGGAAAACTTAAAACTTGGTGCCAAACTGGCTCCATTCCAAACATACTCTTGGCCTCCCTTCCTTCGAAGGAGCTTAGGTTCAATTCGGATTGTAGAAACTGGTTCGCAACTCTCCATCCGGTTATACTCAGAGCCCATCGAGCCGCCCCCGCTGGGCCTTTTGTAACTCTTCGGCGGTCTTTGCAGTCATAGTCGTGACAGCATTGCCATAGGTTAGCTTCTGGACAGCGACACCTTCTCAGTAAGCTCTGGACATTTTGAACTTGTTGAATCCCCGGAGTATCTGGGCGTGCATCGTGTGAAAAGCTTTCTTCGCCACCATTTTCAACTTCTCTTCGTGTTTCAAGAGATAGTTCCGCTCGTCACTCAATGTTATCCCGAGGTAGGTGTATTCGTGACTTACCGGCAGTACTTCACCTTGTACTTGCGGTCTCTGGCAGTCACCGATTGAAAGATTCGAGAACACAGCCACTGCACTCTTCTTCGGATTGAACATCAATTGTCTCGTTCTTCCGAATGCAGAGGTTATAACCAATAGCTCCTGAACTTCCTTACAGTTACGAGCCATTAATACCCAATCGTCGGCAAAGAGGAGTCCTGGTATTGTGTGATGACTTGGGTCATTAAGATCCCAGAAGTTCCTCCTCTTCCTTATCCTGAAGCCGTGGCGGCTTTCTATGAGCCGCCTCTCTGGGCCAGACAGGTACAGAGAGAAAGGGACACTACTTAGGGGACATCCTCGTTTGAGTCCTCTCGAGGGATGTAATCAGCCTGAAATGACCCCGTCGAGAACAACTATCACCTTGCTGTTCTCATAGAGTCGATGCAGAAATGTAATCCAGCTGGGCTGCATTCCAAGCTTGAGCAGAATCTTCCTCAATTCTTCTCTGTCGATATTGTCGAAAGCACGTGAGCAGTCCAGGAAGCAGGCAAGTAAGCCTTGCTTGTTTTTCCTGGCAAGCTCTATGGCCGAGGTAAGCATGAGGATATTATCATCTCCACGCCTACCCGGTTGGAAGCCATTGCACGCCTCGCCGTGAAGATCTTCGTGAGTAATCTGTACAGTACCGAGGTGAGGGTGATTGGCCTAAATGTACTTAGCTGGTCCTTCGTGGAGTTTGGTTTCTCAATGAGGGACATTCTGCCAAGTTTCCAGTCCGCTGGGATGTCTTCGATCCCAGCGAATATTCTATTCAATAGGTCGGTGATTTGCTTCACGCCGCCTTCTTGAAGAGTCTCCAGCAAGATGACCCGCTATATACATATACGGACAATAAACCTCAGCCAGCTAAGGGGGGGCCAAGACTGACTCGAGTATTCCGTGTGATCATTCTAGCCGTGGTATCAACGAGATACAATTATCTCTTCACCGTTATCAGCACGAATCGCTCAGAAAAGATGAGTGATACCGTGAACCGAAGTGAAGAGTCCATCCAAGATGTCAAATCCTTCGACTTCAAGATAAAACTCCCTATACGGCTACGTCCAAGTTGGCGAAGACGATGACGGCGGAAACATCCCGGTGTGCGACGAAGACGAACCAACAGTAAGCGGTCCCCGACCCAGGGTAGTGAGCAGAATCATCTCAGCTGCAGACGGGGGGAACTATGTCTCCTGGGAGACGATCATCCCATCGGTTCTCGACGGTGAACCGTTTGCCTGGTATGTGACCCGAGGACGACTAAATCCACCAGATTCAGAGAAGGCAAAACAAAGGAAGGAAGGAAGGAAGGAAGCAGAAACAGGAATTCATCATTGGGAATCGAGCTGCCCGATACATCCTGATCAGTTCGATCCATCCTGATCTGGCAGTGACGTTGTTTCTGGACAACGCAGAACAAATCGGAGCCCAGGAAATTTGGAGACGAATCAGGATCAGATTCCAACAAACGGACGGTACCAGGAAAAACCTGGCCATCTTCAAGTTCCTGCGCTACCGATACCGTTACCAGTCCGGATCAACAGTTGCAGAGAATCTTCTAAGCTACGAGAAGATCGTGTATGAGATGACCCAGTCAGGTTTCACACTCGATGATGACCTGGTCTGCTCCCGACTTTTGGAATCTCTACCCGCGTCATGGGAACCATTCAGACAAGCTTGGAGTGCCCGAACGGACAAGGACAAACAAAAGGACACCGTGTCGGCCTGCATCCAGGCTGAAGCAGTGAGACGCGGAACAAATGACAATCAAGCGACCACTATGTTCTCCCGACTCAACATCAACCGCTACACCCCTCGACGAAACTACCAACGAAGTTTCTCACGACGTAGAACGACGCGACGTCTTCACAATCATCAGAAGTCGTGTGCTGCAATGGCAACCGGGAAGGCCACATGCAGGCCCAGTGCAGAGCTCCACGCCGCAACAACAACAACGGGAATCGGAATCGCAACAAAGACAACCGCGGAAGAAACCGGTCCAACGACAGAATTAGCCGCAAGCCAACTTCTCTGAAGCCCTCAATTCGGAACTGGCTGAGGTGAACTGCAAGACCTAGGTGAGGAATCCCTAGTTGATAGCGGAACGACCCATCACATGTGTTCAAGTCGTGAGTGGATGGTCGACTATCGACCCTTCGAGTCGCATCGTGAAGTTAGGCTAGGCGGAGCCCGAGTATTGAAAGTAGCAGGCCTCGGAACTGCGCTGGTTCAGTCTCGTCAGAAAATCAAATGCAAGTTCAAGAACTAAGGGAAACTCTGCACGTTCCCAGCTTGCGTCGGAATCTCAACAAGCTAACATCAGTACTAGAGTTCAGAAGAAGATTAGTCTCTTGGAGGCGCACAAGACCTTTGCGCATATCAACGTTGATCAAGTAAGGAAAATGCTGCAGCGAGAAGGATATGAAATCGAAAATGACTTTATAGTCTGTGAATCGTGTACCCGCGGAAAGATGCCGAGAGCGGCGAACAGGCCTAGACCGATGAGCGACAGAGCTCCACGAGCCGGCTATATTTTGTCCGATACTTGTGCCGTCAGTAACAGGTCCTACGACGGTGCTTACTATTTATTGACTCTAAGTGATGACATGAGTCGATATAGGAAAGTCTACTTTGTCCAATCAAAGGACCAAGTGCCAGATTGCATTGAGTCTTCCACTCGATGGTTGAAGAACCAGACCGGTCATGATATATACCACTTCAAATCCGATAAAGGAGGGGAATTTCAGAATCAGAGACTTGCCGAAATTATGTATAGGATAGGCGCGGAGATCACTTATTCGCCGCCTTATACTCCCACGCTAAATGGTGTCAGCGAACGCTTGAATTGCACGCTTCTAAATTTAAGTTGAGCCATGCTATTTGATGCGAAACTCCCGGAAGTACTGTGGGCTGGAGGAGTCAACTTCGCCGCACATGTCCTGAATTGTATTAAAGGGCACAAAGATTCGGATGAGACTCCATTCAAAATCATCCATGGCCGAAAACCTTTTCTCAAGAAGATTCAAGCCTTCGGTACACCCTACAACTATTATAATCGACATCCTGATCGAAAGAAATGAGACCGAAGTCTGCCTGGCAGAATCGTCGGAATCGACGAGGATGGACTATCATATAGAGTTTGGCTACCCGGTACAACCAGGGTCATCCGGACAAAGGATGTGAAAATCGCCAAGCCCAGCCCGCTAGACGATGATTCAGAGAATCGGTCGAGTGAGGCGGCGCAGAGTGGAGAGGGAAGCAGCAGAGATGGACTCACTGCCGATGCCGACGAAGAAGAGGCGGTCCACGACAACTCGGCCTCGGCGACAACTCGGCCACTACGACAACTCGGCCACTACGACAGCTCGGCCACTACGACAACTCGGCCACTACGACAACCCGGCCTCAGCGACAACTCGGCCTCCACGACAACTGGGCCACCACGACAACTCGGCCACCATAGAGACTCCTTTTTTATAGAATTGCACGTAAACCCGCGCTCCGGCTTTCTCCGAGAATCTGCCCCTTTTGATCCATCCTGGAAAGCCCGAACGCCCCGCCTGACTGCACTCGGACCTCGGAGAATCATAGAACACTTCGGCACTTCCCCTCATCCACAGACGGTCTGGGAAGCTTTAGACCTCATTAGACCGAAAGACCGTATTTAGAGTCGCCGCCTGTCGTGCTAGAATGTAGTCGGTGTTGTTGCTATCATCGTTGCTCGTACGTGCAGCATGTTTACCACGAGGCATCCGAAGACTTTCCGAACGGATCCCACGCCTGGCATCGGACTGAAACATCTCCGCGAAGACAGGAATCAGGATGTCAGTTTCCGTCGAAAGTCAGCGAGGAAAAGAGAGACTGGCCCACGACGGGTATCTGTACGTGTTCGCGCAAAGGAGTAAGGATCAACAGACAGAGTTCTGGCGCTGTCAATACAAGGCCAGCAAAAGTCAGAAGTGCACGGCCCGCGTTCATAGGTCTGTTAGAACTGGGGAGATCACGATCAAAGGCGCTCACACTGACATGCCGAGTTCAGCAGCTATAGAAGTCCAACAGAAGAAGGTAGCGATGAAACGTCGAGCGGTGGAGACTCTAGAAGCACCGCAGCAGATCATCAACAAGATACGTGCTACTTCGTCGCTGGCTGCCAAGGGGAGCATCGAGAGCAATAAATCGCTGACAAGGACGATACAAAGAATTCGCAATCGTGTCGGAATACCTTCGGTGCACTACACGGATCGTCGGGATATCGTCATCCCTGAAGAATATCGAGTGTATGAAAGTAGCCCCGGGATTGTGGAACGGTTCTTGCTCGGTGACTCGGGATCCGACGATCCCAACAGGATCTTCCTCTTCGGCAGAGAAACGGTGGCCTCCTGGATCGGGGGAGTTTCGAAAATCTACTGTGACGGGACCTTTAGTTTGGCCCCGAATGAGTTCGCCCAAGTCTTCGTGATCCTTGCGGAACGTCCAGGATGCGTGACCCCGATTTGCTACGCTCTTCTGCCGAATAAGTCGGAAGAATCGTATTGCAAGGTAATTTCTAGAAAGAAGATAACGTAGATTAAGTTTGAGCTGACGGTAGCAGTTGAGAATGTCGCCTTGTCCTATATTCTTAAGCCCCTTAACTAACCCGTCATTCGCTTCTCTGCTAGATGCTCGATATGTTAACACTCGGATGGCCGGCCTTCAACCCGACGAGCGTTTCCGTAGATTTTGAAAAGGGCCTGATGAACGCGTTCAGCGCCTACTTCCCCGATGCTCAGATTCAGGGATGCTTCTTTCATCTTGTGCAAAACATGAAGAAGCAAGTCGCGGCTCACGGTTTGAGCAGAAGATATCGTAACGAACCGGATTTCGAGCTCAAGGCAAAGATGATCTCGGCGCTCGCGTTCATTCCCCCAGAAAGACTGGAGGTCGCGCTCCGCGAGCTCCGCAGTGATTTGCCAGAGGAATTACAGACAGTCCTGGATTACTTCGAAGACAATTATATCGGACGTCTCCAGGCTCGCGGCGATGGATCTCTGACACGCCGGAACCCGTTGTTCCCGGTTTCCATGTGGACCGTCTACGAGCGCTCGCTTCGAGGGGAATCCCGGACGAACAACTACGCGGAAGCGGCCCATCGCAGTCTTCAGCGCCAGTTCCGTGTCGAGCACCCGGGGATGCTCAAATTCATTGACGGAATCCGTTCTGTGCAACAGAGCAAGGACGCCGATTTGGAGCGTTATATTGCCGGGTACGCCGCTGATGGGAAGAAGAACAAGTATGCTGAGAATGACCGAAGAATTCTACGTATCCTAGAAAACGTAAACACCAATACCTTAAGCGAGACTTTGAGGGGCATCGCCCATACCTACAAAATGAACCCTTGAAGCGGAAATCCCTCAACGTTGTCAATCTGTACATACAGTACATT
>NW_003803639.1:0-1290 GCF_000255335.2 Galendromus occidentalis
CTCTTAATTACGCTACTGATATGTTGAATCTAGTTATTATCAGGAAAGATACGAGAAAGTCTGCCTTCGAGATAATTCATAACAGAAAACCTTACTTTGTAAAAATGTATGCTTTTGGCTCTGAGTGCTTTGCGTATTCGCAAAGGCGGTCAAGACAAAAATTGGATCCAAGAAGCGAAAGAGGCCACTTGGTTGGGTACACCGAACATGGCCTGGGGTACAGAATCTGGATACCAAGCACCAATGAAGTGGTGAAGACTAAAGATGTGGTTTTTCTCAAGCCTCCATTAATGGGGCACCAAGAGTCGACTTCTAAAACTCAAAACGTAGAGGCAGAGAATACAGCAAACACAGAGAATGCCGATGCGGAGGCCGACACGTTAACCGTCTCACAAAACAGAACAGACCTAAGTGCGGTTGCCGGTCAGAGAGGCCAGATTGAGGCGAATGCCCACAGAACATTGGAACACTCTAAAGACAGTCAAACTAGGTAATTTACGGCAACATACTATGATGTGGATTGCAGAGCACTGCCTGAATAATTTTCTCTTTATGTTCGATCATACTCTCTTGAATTCCTCCATACACCCTTTGAAAGAGGTTAGGAAGACGTTTTCACGCCTCCATTACGGTAGTGTCCATGACACTACCACTGTGACTTTTTTGCTTCGGGACTGTCGAAAGAACACCAGGTGTTCCATAACTGGTACGTGTTCCATAACTGGTACTTTTCCCTATTTCACTTATCCCTAGTTCTTCAAGGACTTTCGTTGTCCACAGTGAGCTTCTTAGAGCTACGCTTGCTGAATACAGTTCCGCTTCGCATGAGCTCTGTGCCACTACCGACTGTCTTTGCGATGACCAGCTTATTGCTCCATTTTGTCTTAGTATGATAGATTTTCCCGTTAGGATGTCAGATCCGTGATCTTAGTCCGAATATACTTCTGTTTCGTATTGATCACCACTTCTGAACGTTATTCCGAGGGACGGATGTCTCTTTAGGTATTTCAACACTCGTAATCCCTCGGTCTATCTTTTCGACGTGCATTGGTCCAGAAAACGGGACAGGTAATTTACCGTGAATGCTATGTCGAACCTTGTAATTGTGGCGAGATACAGCAGACCACCTATTAGCTCTCTATATGGGAACTTTGTAGCGACCCCAGAATCATCCTCCTCGTAGATAGATTTATCGGATGGGGTTGTGACTGACTTGCAGTTACTCATGTCAAATCGTTCGAGTAATTCGAGAGCGTATTTTGTTTGGTGGATATGAATGTCCCCTTCTTT
>NW_003803639.1:1829-3783 GCF_000255335.2 Galendromus occidentalis
GGAATTTTCATGTAGATATTCTCTTTGAGTTCGGCATTAAGGAAGGCGCACGTGATGTCTACCTGGTAGCATATTAGTCGCTCCCTTGCTGCAATGCTTAAGAGCAGCTTTAGGGACTCTGCCCTGGCGACTGGTGAAAAAACTGGTGACTATCCGGAAGTAGTCCAGACCAGAAGCCTGTCCAAATCCGCGGACTACGAGACGTGCCCGGTGTCTGACGCTTCCGTCCTGTGGGTTTCGTTTGATCTTGAATACCCATTTCGAATCAATTGCCTTTCTTCCTGGGGGCAAGTTTGACGGAATCCAGACCTTTTGTCTTTCCATTGCTTCAAGTTCCTCAGCAATTGCTGCCATCCACTGCTTTCCGTCTTTTCGTCGGATCGCTTCCTTGTAAGTGAGTGGTGCTTCCAGGATTTTTGTGCTTGTTTCTGATGTTTTGTTATTGAGAAACATTTGTTCTATATTCGAAGCCTCGACCATGCTTGAACCATGCTCATAAAACTTAGCGGATGAGCCTCTGGACGCGGGCGGTGGTCCGGTGGTCGTTTCCTTTGCGCACGGGGCGAGTTCTCTCTCTCTGTGGCTGTCTTTCTGCGTACTTATGCATGGATTCAAGGGGCCATCGCGCTCGACCAACGAATATATATATATATATATATATATATATTCTATATATTCTATATTCTTTTGTAATCGATTCGGACTCAAATGCATCGCTAGGATCCAGGTGTTCTATACCGTCATCAGCTATGGAATCAGCTCCGATGAGGGAATCCTTGAAGACAGACCAATCCACCTTGATATTGTAAAGCTTGTAGAGGGGTCGCTCGACCAAACATTGTAGCCATCTCCGCACTTATGATTTTTTCAGAAATCCGCTGATGTATGATGATTTATGAACAATTTTTTTCTTCGAGTTGTCATTGAATGCGGAGTCGTCATCTAAACCACGCGGCAGGGTGTTGGATATAACCCACTGGTGGTCAGTCGGTGGACACCAGATCTGAAAGTAAGCTGTGAGCCTGGAAGATCACGGCGGAATAAAGATACAGGGATTCGTTGTGAATCAATAGCTCCTCCTTGTGCGAGTCTTTATTACCAGTATATATACCCTAGTGGAGAGTATCACTACTGAAAGACGAAAGTCTTTCAGGGTCGTTTGTGAACACTGATCTGAAGGCGGATGTCCTCCAGATCAGGGCCGTCCGGTTACAAGAGATTGCCTCGAGGCTATCCGTAATCATACTGAGAATGTTACAGCTATTCTACAGAAGACTGTAGGTCATCTGTATTTCAACACAGGGATCGCACCATAGTGTCAACTTCCGCGGGCACATTTATCACGTGGTCAATGATACCATAAGAACCCTCTCGACGTAGGCGACGGATCTGCATTGAAGGTATTCGCGGGGAGATCAGTCTTTCGGTTATGGGATCTAAGTCCGGGAAGTTCGATGGCTTAGGGGGGAACACATATCCATTCGTCCTTCTCATTGCCGGGATTTTGTTTGTTCGACTAACTCTGAAACAATTGCCGCAGAGTCTGAACATGATCGTATGCTCGCCTGGGAAATGGTTTGATAGCATACTAGCCATTCGAGCTGTCAGTGCCTTCAAATCCCGCTCAAACCATAGCCGATCGCACACATTGCACGCTTGTCCGAGCTCATTCTCTTCGAAGCTACGGCAGATATATACGGATGCTCGTTGCCGGACATGGAACAGTTCGGGAGATCTCGCCAAATCCGGGTCAATACAATCAAAAATCGCTCCCGCAACTACTGGCTGATCCTCATGCGAGAAACTGTTCGTGACGGAAGCCCCACATGGCGTTTCAATGATGGGTCGAATCGTTCCCCTAGTCCGCGCTCGGTGCTCAGCAACCCGCTCCGCGCTCGTCTTCGCTTTTTTTGCCGGCCGGTTCGCGTTCCTTCTCGCCTCGCGTTTCCGACTT
>NW_003803640.1:0-2731 GCF_000255335.2 Galendromus occidentalis
GTCTACGGCCGTAAGGTGACGGTAGTGACGGACCATGACGCCTCATGCTGGTTAATGACATCAAGACACCTCACGGGGAGGTTGGAACGATGGGCCTTGCTCCTACAAGAACACGACATCACGGTAGTGTATAAGCAGGGAAGGGAACATCTAGATGCCGACTGCTCATCCCGATACCCGGCTCTTCCATCGGACCCTCTGTTGGCGAAAAACCCCATCAACGCCGAGAGAGAAAGCGGAAGGATCCAACTCCTTCGAGACGGTTCAGAACATCTTGTACAAAAGGAATTTCTCCAGGACAGGGGACAACCTACTCTTGGTTCTCCCCAAACAACTCAGACAAGGAGCACTGGAGGCAGCACACTACGAAAAGGAATGAGGACATTTGGGCATCGCTCGCACATTCGGAAGGATCACACAGAAGTACTGTTGGCCCACGGCGTTCAGGGATGTCGAAACACTCGTGAAGACATGCAGAGAATGCCGACGAAGGAGGGCGGACAAAGAGAAATATGGAGAGCTCCAACACATGGAAAGACCGGGGAAGAACTTCCAGGTCATCGGAATCGACCTCCTGTCGTTCAACCCAACTAGAACAGGCAATCGGGTCATAGTAACCGCGATTTGCCAAATCTCCAAATTCCTCATAGCAAAGGCGTTACCAGATGGATCCGCCCAACATGTAGTCGACTTCCTGATCAACGACATTATCCTGCGATACGGAGCTCCGAAAACCCTAATGAGCGACCCAGGGAAGGTCTTCATGTCCGAAACGCTCCAACAAGTCAACGCACACTGCTGCATCAAACATAGAAGAACGAGCCCATACCACCCCGCATGAACGGCCATACGGAGCGTTCTCGCCGCACATTGGCTCACATCATTAGCAAACACGTCAACCGGAACATGACTGACAGGGACGAAATCCTTCCCTCCGCAGTGCACGCATACAACACGACCCCACAGAAATCGACCGAGTTCTCAACCTCACCATTCTGGGTTGATCATGGCTTCGCCAGTGTCGGTGCCTCCACGCGGCAACCCCTGGGCAATGGTATGATGGGACCCAGTCCCATCATCCCAGCTAAATCCGACAGCCTTCGGGCGAAGAGTGGTAGACATCCTTAGTCGCCCGGTGATATACCACCGACCTATGCTATTGATGGCCCAAAGTGGCATTGCCATGTTCGGTCAGCAGGCTGGGGTATCCGGTTATTTTATCTTATCTCTCCTTTCCGCTCAGCCTTGACTTTTCTTACTATATCCTACTTCTTCGACTTCCCTCAACCTTTCTCTCATTCTCTTGTCATCGCGTCCGCGGGGGAGGTCGGCCGGCCCAGCCCATGGGCCCTCTATGACCATTGCAGTGGAAAGGGTACAGCAGTGAAACAGTTTCCGCGGGCTGACTGCCATAAAGTACAGTGGCCCGAACCGGATAGTAACGCATCCGGAGGCTGCCACACCATGTGGTGTATAAATCTCGATGGTCTCGTTCTGCCAGCTCGTGACTGCAGGGGAACCGAGCGGGATCATTCGGGAGGTACTGCCGAGGGTCCGCCACCTACGGTCTCGACGACGTCTCGCGGGCTGTCGTCGGTCGATTTCCGCTCGAGGATTTGTCTCCCTCTTTTTTTCAAAATTCACCCAAAACCACCACAACCATGAACCAAAACACTCCAGCAAATACTCAACCTTCTGCGGCCACCGAGATTCCCCCAACCCCCTGTTGCAATCTCTCCATTCATTTTTGCAACATCAGAGGCCTCCATTCTAACCTTGCCTCGGTCTACCAACATCTCAAGACCGAACGCCCCTTCTTCCTTCTTCTAACCGAAACACAAATCTCAAGCCCTCTCGACTCCACCCACCTTCGTTATCCGAGCTACGAATTACATGAATCCTTCTGCTTCAAAGGTGGAACGTGCGGTTTTGTCAGATCTGACCTTGTGTGCTGCCACTTGCCCACATTCGAATCCTCCGCTTTCGATGCCCTCTGGCTAAAAGCCTCTATCTCCGGCACCCAAACAGTTCTCTGTTGTCTCTATAGATCCCCTAACGACAATGATCACGTCTCCTTCTTATCCCACCTCTCAAATAAAATCGACCTAATCAACACCACCTATTTAAACTCACAAATTATCTTACTCGGTGATTTCAATGTCCACAACCCCGCCTGGTTCCGACATTCCAGAGCTACCAATGCTGCAGGCCGCGAGGCCGAAGGGTATAGCGGAATAAGGCATGATTTTCGGCCCAAGCGGGAATTTCAAATCTGTTGATACGCGATTATTCCCCTCCCTAAGTGAAGCATATTGAGGCGACTCGAGCGCCACCTCGAAAGTATAAAAGGCTACTCGTCCAGGGATAAATTAACATTCATTCCCTACCTTCGTTATCTGGCTTATCACACGTTACATTTGGTGGCAGCAGGAAACGGAACCCAAGCCATGGAAGGAGAGGGACCACAGAATGTTCAACAACCTCTGACTGTAGAAACCCTCTCAGCCTTGCTCGAAGGTCTTGCACCACTCCCCGACCTACCAGCATTCGATCAAGAAAAACCCAGAAAATGGATAAAAAGATTGGAGATGGATGCTTGCATGAACTGCTGGTCAGAGCAGCGACTGCTTCGAGTCGCATACCGCGGGATGGATAACGATTCCAAAAACGTGGTTCATTACCGAAGTAGGCCCGCGCTCCACCTGGGAAGCTTTCAAACAGAAGTTTTATG
>NW_003803641.1:0-1191 GCF_000255335.2 Galendromus occidentalis
CATGATCCCTTCGCGAGAACACTGTTATACGTCGAAGTTCCGAAATATTTCACATGGAATGCATCAACAAAAAGATTTCAGCGCCGGAAACAGGGCAGGCCAGTCGAGGGACATCTTGATTTGTTTTCGTCAGATGCATTGGGACGAATGTACACCATTCATCCAAATAATCAAGAATGTTTCTATTTGCGTTTATTATTGGTTAACGTTCGAGGTCCATCATCTTTTCAAGATCTGAGAACGGTGGACGGCGTCCTCTACGCGACTTATCGAGATGCCTGCCAGGCTTTGAATCTCCTCGAAAACGACAAGCATTGGGAGACAACACTCAGCGAAGCTTCAAGTACAGCAAACCCTCAACAGATACGGATCTTATTTGCGATTATCAAGCTTTCTTGCATATGGTTCGGTTGTTCACGACTGCTTTGGAGCGTATGCCCGAAGACGATTACGTGGTTGTTATCAGAGCTGACAAAACACCGACTGGAGAAAACAAGCATCGCTTCAACGCGCCCTCAATCAATGAGGTTGCAATCGTGATAGTCGGAGAAGAATTCAATTCGCGAGACATCATTCTCCATCGTAGAAACGGCGATCTCCAGAGAGTGGCTGAAACTCATCGGTCTTACGACGATGATCGCTTTCCCGTTTCCCCACTTTCCCGTTTTCCCACTTCCCGGTTCCCCGCTTTCCCGGTTCCCCGCTTTCCCGGTTCCCCGCTTTCCCGGTTCCCCGCTTTCCTGGTTCCCCGCTATCCCAGTTCCCCACTTTCCCGTTTCCCCACTTTCCCGTTTCCCCGCCTCCCCGTGCCCCCGCTTTTATTAGATATGTCCTCCGGAAAATCGATACCCTTCACGGCTACAGCGATTTTCAGCGAGATTCATTAGTAAAAAGACAGAGGCCAGTGATGACGGCAACCCCCGATAGACTTCTCAGGAGCTCCCAAGAATCCGCCCCGTCATGGTGGTCCAGCCGTTGAAAGTCCTACAAATTCCCGTCTTTCCCTCGATGAAATCTTTGATTCTCGGTGAGAGGACCACTCAAATAATTTCTTTATGGTGGAAGGACCCATCACATGGGAACGACGACCCTCATATGACCCTCCTGAAGCTCCCGAGAACCCACCCTGAATTTTTGCGGCGATTCGGTTCAGGGTCGTTTGTGTAATTTTGCGTAATTTCGGTATTTTTC
>NW_003803642.1:0-1957 GCF_000255335.2 Galendromus occidentalis
CTCTGATTATATTTGATTCATCCTTTTAATCATACCCACAATAAACGCACATTTGCTTTGTTCCCTAAATGAGAAAGAAAATTTATTCGACCGCCTTGTAGATCGTATGATCTCGGCAGTCTTTGGCTATTCTCATCAGATCGGCGACACTGGCATAGGAGGTTGCTGGGAAGAAGCTTGTCACCGTCATTCGATCCCCGATCGCATGGTGATAGTCGACGATTACACAGCTTAGGTCTCGACTCAGCTTACATCATCGCACCTCTTCTAGCCAGATGCATAAATGCCATCTGAAATCAATCTACAAAGGAATTCGAAACTGTAGTGCTGGGTATCGAGTGAACAATACTCGAAATCGATGAAATTCCAGTCGTGGGAGAAAACGACTCAGAGACGGAAGATGATGAAGATAACGGAGTAACCGGCTCGACCGGCGTCGACTTGGTTGAACTCGACGGAACGGTCGATGTCGTAACAATAACACTTGCTGGAGTGATTGAATTGGTGTTTGAAGATGGTTTAAGGGTTGTAGCAGTTGTCGACACTGGTTTAACAGCAGTAGTTGAAGCTGACAGACGAACAGTTGTAGATCGAGAAGAAGGAGTGGCCCTAGTAGCCCGAGTGGTCCGATAAGAAGATGAAGGCTTTATCGTAGTACTCGAGAAGAAAGCTCTAGAAGGATGAGCTGTAGCAGTGCGAATATGCAGAGCCCTGCCAGAGATCGGCATCTCGGTAGGAACGATTCGCTGCCACTCTCGTCGATAGCTGAAATCCATCCTCGGGGGAGACGTCGTGGTAGATCTTCGGTACTCCTGTACCACCACACGTCGAGGTGGATATCCAGACTCAGCTGAACTTGGCTGATACGGATGACGCTTGTAGAAAGGAGAAACCGTCAGCCCGGAGGATCGAAACACCGGCTTGGATGTCGTAGTAGTGAATGTCGCCGAAGTAGAGACAGGCGCATGAGTCAATGGAACAACGAAGCGGTTTGGAGTGGTGGACTGAACTATTGGAACCTCAGAGGACTCCACCACACGGTTCGCGACTGTCGAATTTGGAAGCTGAATGAGTCCTGAATTTGCTTCCGAATGTGAACGCTTTGCTAGGCTCGCTCTGTGAGGTTCACCCGGGTCGGAACTGCCAAAGTGGATAGCTGAGAAAGAATGGAAATTTTCTGTAACCCCATACGCGAGCCACACTGATGCTCAGTAACTTTTCGTGAATCCCAGAAAATAACTTACTCAACAGAACTCCTAGAAGGGTCATAGTTACCACCAGAAATCCAACCGTGTTGGACGAGCCAGAACAGCGCTTCACTGGGAACACCATTGTCGGTCGAGGTTTGAATGTGTACTGACTGAATCTAAATCGATCTACTCGCGCGGAATAGGCGCCGCCGCGACCACGCTCTCATGAACATGAGCTGTTTGTGTTGACCCTCCAGAACTCTTCTCGAAGACTCTAAAGAGCCGACAAGAGTATCAATAACATGAGCTGATCGCTTGTTTTTCGCAGAACCATGAGCCTGAGAGACACTACACCCAGATGAGTACTGGACGAGGATGACCTTTTTTTTTAACAAAACATCAAACGAATACATTTATTGCAAATCGAAACAGGTGTTCAATTTTCCCTGACTGCAGCTCCTGATTGCACGGCCAAGACGGCTGTCCTGGAGTGAACATACAGCCTCCCGTGGTACAGGCACGTCAGACCTCAATAGGGCACATTTCCCTTCAGTTCTCGAATGACACACCCAGACGTCGTCCCCTCTGACACAGTTGTAGGTATTGAGGTCCAAAATCTCATCCTGAGACCGGACAACTCCGCATCTAACGGGATCGACCGGCGCAGTGTCTGAAATAACGGGAACAGTGGTTCTGAGAGAACAAACGCAATGGAAGGTGTGAGCGTGTGGGGATGGATAAATGAATAGGAGATGGATTAAACGAAA
>NW_003803643.1:0-4714 GCF_000255335.2 Galendromus occidentalis
AACGGGAAAGCTGGGAAACGGGACGCGCACCCACAGCTCGCGCGCCCAAAGCAAGCGCACCCGGAGCCAGCGCACCCGGAGCCAGCGCACCCGGAGCCAGCGCACTCGGGGGTAGCGCATGTGTAGTGAGTCTAGCGATACCGAGTCGCCGCGAAGCGGCGACCGGGAGCGCTAGTATTACATAAACGCGAATGTATGTGTGTCGCTTTGTGCTTTATGAACGGCTAAACCACGCCTAGGAATGCGACGAAATTCGCCCAGGTTTTCGCTTCCATCACCAGGATGGTTTATGCCAAACAATTACCGTAACCGACATAGCCGCTGCGCCGTGGTTACCGTTGTATCATTTCGATGAGAAAGTGATTAAAAATGAAAGAAAAAAAGTGACGACGGAGTTTGACGTCGAGAATGACGAATCGGATCGTGACCAAGGTGACGAAAGGAGAAATCCTGCGATACTTTACTCTTAGCAATGAAATTACATGCCCTAAAATCCGGGAGATAAGGAACCCACTTTTTCGTTTTCTAAAAACTTCTGAAGATCTTTCTGCTGATTAATAGCTACTGAAAATTTGTTGGGACAGATTTCCGGCCCGAAAAAGCATGGAGCCATAAAATAATGACCAGCAGAAATATCTTCGGAAATTTTTAGAAAAAGAAAAAGTGGGTTCCTTATCTCCCGGATTTTAGGGTAATTAAAGATTAGCACTTGGCAAAGATTAGCACAGGGTCCCAGTAGTCACCGTCAATCAGATCTCAACATTTTACAGGTCTCGACGCTGAAGAAGAAGAGGAACCGTCAGAATATGTCCAAAGTATTCAGTCGGAGAATGGAGTTATTCCATTGGTTCCCAGCATTATAAGCATCAAATCAGCCATCGAATAGTAATCTTGAGGAAAAGACACAGAATGCTCACCGGATAGTATTTCAATCACAGTGATATTTAATCGAATTCTTCGACACCGATGACGAAGATCAGAGTTTTGAACGAGGTAGGCATTCATCGTGATCTAACTTCCGTACTCAGACATTGAGGACAAAGCCGAATGTGGCATTCAACAACAATGGTGTGCATAGACCATGATGACCCGATTGTATTAAATCATGAACAGCGAAAGACGAATCTGAACAACCGCGTATGAGGAGTCCGATACCGATCTCATCTTTGGCACTCGAGAAGACTGGAGGCATAATCCACGGACGAATATGGTCGAGAGCACCCATTCGATCATGGCAGAAAGACTCCCATGAAGGAAGGCTATTCTCATTCGTTCTAGCTGATCCTTCAGCAGGAATCAGTGTGATCGTTGCAGAGCCGCTGTGCGATGAGTACTTCGATCGGCTTGAGGTTGGAAGCTGCTACCAAATCATGGGCTTCAAAACCCGACCGAGTAATCCGAAATACAAAATCACCGACCATCCATGCGAGCCACAGCTGACAAGGGTAATCCGAACGACCCAATAATCGTGCAAAGATAATAATAGTATAAATCTCCCATTCCGTAGATTATAGACAGAATCATGACACCCACGTTTCAGATAAGTGATGTGATCCCCATCAACGAGGAGGCTTCCCCAAAGAATGAAACGAACTTCATGACCATTTTGGAGATGGTACACGCGCCCATGAATAGAGCCGTAGATGTCACTGGAATTGTATATGAAGAAAAACGTTCGTATGGTTGACGACACAAAGAGAATCATATCGTTGGGACTCTGGTGTGAACATACGGATAAGTTGAAGAACGCGGAAGGAAAAGTTGTTTGCATTCGCAACGTTCTCCTACGAGAATATGGTGGCAAGCGAGTGCTCACGTCGACGAGCAATTCAAGCTTCGTGACCAGACCTACCGATGAGGCTTCCCGCAAGCTTCTCAAAAGGTGGAAAGAAAAAGGTGCCGGAGAAGAATACGAAGAACTTCTGATATCCTCGGTGATTTCTGATTTCTGATCGAAGTCACTGAGTTCCGGCAGAACATTTAAGCCGCGGCATGAATATTCCCGAAACTGCATAAGCGATGCAAACATTCAATACGAACGATACCGTTCGCAAAGAGGAATATTTTTACGAACCGCGCCGGAGGAATAAATCCTGATTGTAAGGGATGATGAAGAGCGTTTTTTTCACAATGGCAAGCCCATTGAAATCATCGACGCAATAATTTCAATCCCTACATATCTAATTGAGTAAAACCGGGGTCATGACTTAAAAGGCGGTTTGCCACGCAGAGCTCAAAAAACAACCGCCGCGAAGCGGCGACGGGTGCCGCTCGTCTCCAATGAATGCTTGCTGTCAATCAGCAGTCTCCGACGTGATCTGGCGTGCCTCGTCGCTCTCAAAGCTAGCTTGTTACAATAACTGTAGAAGACATTCGAGGCACCTCTCCTCTTCCGGCTTATTTTTGAATAAAGCTTAATCACTTCTTCACTAACATAAGACTTGAGTTTATTCATGAGAAGTAAACAATTCCAAACCCGAGCATTGATTGGTATCATGCTCCCCATCGACGACGAATTCTTCTCTACCGCCATAGGGACGCACCCATAGCTCGATGTTAGCAGTCAGTCTGACGCTTCTCATCACTAGGATACAAATCCTGTCTAAAAGTGAAATACAAACTCGAATATATATGAGCCGGGAACACCGGACGCGTGGAGAAGCGATGAATAGCTTCATTGAGGGAGGAATGGTGATACTGCTGACCTCCGTGATGGTCTCGGCAGACATTCCGGGACTATTGACTGGAAACATTGAATGAAACATCCTCCATCGTCGGAAAAGATGGGATGGAACTTAAGGTAGATATAGTAGCACTGGAACTCTTCATTGCTGGCGGAGGGGTGGTGGGAGATGTCGTTGAAGTGGTTGGGCTGGTGGAGACTGAGACTTTCGGTGTTGCTGCCTCGGGGCTGCTTCCGGCAGTCTCCAGCCTAGGATCCACGGGAACTAGAGCCTTGTCAGCACCCGGATTGACCTCCATGTGAACCATAGCAGCTTGGCTAGCAGACCCACTATCGAGCACAAAAACTCCCTAATCCGAATGAGAGTTGTGTGCACTAGGTGACGAAGAAACCCTCGTCGGATGAATCCTACGAGCGATTTCGGCTCCGGTGTTGGCTGATCTCCTTGAAGGTGATGATGATGGTTTAGAAGAACCTGATGATAGGTCTTCTGCTGATCATCGATGGAGTAGGCCTGTCCACCGGATAGATGGGCACACGTGGAGATGAACTCTCCACTCGAACACGAGGGCTAGACACAACCCTTGGGACCTGTGTTACCACAGGACGATAAAACCGCTCACGAGGTCGACTCGGTAGAGATGAAGTAGGAATAGAAATCCCAAGGTTGTCCACTCTCGAAGTCATTGAAGACTGAAGAACAGGCTGGCTAGGGCGAGCGGTACCAGGTGCTCGTCTCACTGTTGCACGGCTCTGACAAACGGACCTCCCGTCGTCACGATGCAGCAACCACTGCTGCATAGCATACTCTTTGACTTCTGCGTATTGATCTGGTAGATAGGGAGGATGACTCTGAGTTGTCGCAGTAGGTGGAATAGTTCCCGAAGTGGAACTACCAAAGACAACCTCAGAGGAGGCATGAATCTCTGAGGCCAACTCAGCGGTCTCCTCAACTGAGGAGACTGTGTACTGAGAGGGCTGATCATACCAGTCAGAGGTAATCAGAGGAGAGCCCAAGCACTTACTGGGCTCACATGTGACGGAGGTGCCATTATTTCCCCTTCTTGGAACTATAAAAAATCCAGAAGCTTCGAAAACTGCTGCGGCGAAAGCACAGCTGATAAAACACTAGAGAATTAGACACTGACTCCTCATTTCACACGAGGAAGCAGCAGAGCCAGCCATTGACACATGAAAAAGAAATACTCAATCAATCGGGCGGCTTTAAGTAAGACGAGGTGAGTGAAAAGAAGAAGTTGATTATGATACGCGGTTACAAAACAAAAATACCGCAGATGGTAGCCCACACATCCCGTGTTCACAGCATAGTATGTTATTAAGATCCCTGTTGACATATTAGCTGATGTCTTACAGGGGATGCGATCGCGTTTAGATGCGTTCGCACAGATAGGTCGTTTGCCCACCTTTGGGACAATCTTTCGGTGAGGTCCTGATGGAACAGGCAGCACGATAAGTAATCCGTCCCGGACCGTCGATGAAGACACAGTCTCCTCCCTCATCATAACGGTTGTGGCACAGCCAACCATCATCAGATCGGGAGCAGGTATAGACCAGCATCGAGATGGTCTTCCCGCCGATAATAGGATAAGCAGACGACGTCCTAATCGGATTCACGAATTTCGTACCATTTGTTGGCGTCGGCCTGGGTGAGTGAGATAGATTTTCCATTCCGGTTTCCCCGACATCATTTGAATTGTCGAAGGGAAAAACGGGCGACCCGTTTTGCGGGCTGTTTCCCTGGTCCGGAATACTCTCCGCAATCAGAAAGAAGCCGAGGCCGACTGAAAACCGAAACGAATGAGTTGCCTTCGCAGTGCGGGTCGTCACCCCAGACACCGAGCTGTCAAGAAGGTTCTGTCATGCGCACTTCACTCGGCTAGAATTGCGAACGAGTTGGAGCCAACTGGCTTGTCGTGTTCTTCAGCACTCCGCCCCGACGGTCAAACTCTATCATCTTGGAGTGCCGGGAAATCTCTCATATGGGACGCCACTGTATGGGATACGCTCGCT
>NW_003803643.1:4734-10567 GCF_000255335.2 Galendromus occidentalis
AGCTTGAAAGCCGCTATATCGTGCAACCAGTTGCGTTCGAAACGTTGGGTGTCTTCGGAGGGTCCACGGAGAACTTTTTGAAGGACTTGGGCAAGAGAATCGAGACAGAATCGGGAGACACACGAGCTACGGAGTTCCTGCTGCAGCGTATGGCGATTGAGGTTCAGCGAGGGAACGCGGCCGCAGTACAGGGCTCCCTTCCTTTCTCGGACGGACTGCCTGGTGTGGGATAGTTGGGCTGTTTTTGCCCATCCCAATATTATTACTTGTTATATCCCAATATTATTACTTGTTATATCCCAATATTATTACTTGTTATAACCTAAATAAAATGTTAAAGCAGCTGGTAGAAGATATCTTATGGAGGGACCCCCGAAATATGCATGTCACATTCAGGAAAGTCACGGAGAAAATCATACTCACAGAAAATGGGGAGAGTGAGGGCAAGTACGATCACTGCAGTTCTGGAGCACAGCGCATCCTTGATAAGTTAAGCGCGTGGGTGTAGTCTCCGATAAGAGGCTGCAGCCTCTCCAGACCCGATTATGTCCTCGACGGAGCGCCGTAACCGAATTTCAGCGAACCGGTTGGCAGGGGTCTTGTTAGAGACCTGATTCTTGAAGAGTTGATCGACCCTGGCCTCAAGGATTTCAACTTTGCTCAGTTTCTCGAAGATGCTGGACAGATGTCCTGAGTTGGCAAGAATAGCTTGCCGAAGATCAGCGTGAAGGGAATCATTGGCCAACCCGGTGAGACGGAACTTGTCACTCATTGTATTGACCCTTGCTTCAATCCTCGGAAGATTGGTTTCGAGCCTACCAATCCGATCCTCATTCTTCTTCGTCCTCTCCTTCTGGAACAGAGAGGCACGGATCTCGTGAAGCTGGCAACTTCCTCTTTCAGGAAGCCAATTTCACCCTTCAGCTCAGCAAGTGATGATGATGGAACGTCAGATGAGGAACTGACTCCTAAGCTGAGGGAACTCATTTTTCCAGTGAGGTTCGCAACCTCGGCGCGAACATTTCCAATCATGTCGCGAATCAGTTTCACCTGATTCATGGAGGCCATCTCAGCCACCATTTGATCCTGGCGCCTCTCCTGGCTGAAGTTGACTGCCTGGGTTTGTCGAATCAAGGACTGATGCTCCTTGATGTTCATCCCAATTTCCTCAAGGGTCTCGATCACCTTGTCGATGTCCTTCGATGGAGTCACAAGCTTGGCAAACGCATTCAGTTGATTGAGAAACTGATTGAAGTTGTCCGTGTGAGTTTTGACTTGGTCCTGTAGTTGGCGAATACTCTCGGACAGGGAGTGTGCGATGGGAGCAGAGTCACTCCTGGACACTAAGTCGCTCTTGCACAGTTCCACGGTGTCCTCTAATTGTAAGCGAAGAATTCTATCCAAGGCAAGCTGGGCAACGTTCCCGGCGAGCATGGATTCTTGGATATTCATCATCACGACGTCCCCTTCGCTGGAGGGAACAACGGGCATGGGCACATCATCAGAACGGCTCACAAGAGTCGTGTTTGGTTGAGCCGGATTCATGGTAAGTCGATCAGAGTAGTGTCACCGGGACAAAGACCCGAAGTGAATTCTCGTGCGGGGTATCACGTTTTCATACCCTAAACGCCTTTTCAGTGACCTCTTTGTCGACACGGTTCAATGCTCGTAGAGATGGTAAGCCGGAACCATCTCTAACCATTATCGGGAATGAGACTCGGAATGCTAACATATTATGCATTTCATGGAGTTTTGGAAAAAGGAATCTACTCAGTTGTGATGCAGATCAAGAAGGCAGAAAATACGATCAGACCACAACTCCAAAGTGGCGGGATCGAGATGTTTTCCTGTTTATTGCCTGAGCTGCAGAATGGACTCGGCATTAAACAAAGTCGACAACGCACAAGAGGTGATAAAATAGCAGCGCATCTCTGAAGCGATACAACAACAAGTCGGATCGACTCGTTTTCTACAACATAGAGATTCCAATCGCTCTAGTTCAAAGAAAAAGTAAAACAACAGCATCCATGGAGTGATCTTCCCCTAAGAAGACACACCCTCTCCAGAGTCACCGTTCAGACAACAGAGCTTTGAAACGTTCAAACGTGTCTCGGAAGCAGTGAGTGTGAACACAAGTGCTCCACACAGAGACCACCATGGCAACAAACTTCTACTACATGAACAATAAGCTGGCGGGAAGCATGTTCGACATCTTCCCGAGTGTCTACTATAGACCAGAAATGCTTCAGAAATACCCCAGACTAACCGATCATCTCGATGATCGAATATCTTGCCTCTGCAACTCATCGGAGTGCGACCAGATGAGCCAGATGCACCATCACAAGGTGCTTTACCACCAGTTCGACGGCCCTAAATGGGACGTCATTACTGAAAGAAGCCTCTCACGACCTCTAATCTACTGCCGACGAACCCTTCATAAACTGACCCAATATGCCTCATCGGAAAGGTATCGGTGGTCAGAAAATTGCGGATTGTACGCATTTACTGTCGTGCTGGCGCGATGGCTACATGACCGTCACGACCTAGTGACAGAGGCAGAGTTGGTGAAGAAAATCTGGGATAAGACCAACCTGTCTTACCGAAGACAGGTGACCTGCGTGGCTCGAGGCTATGTGGCCACCATTCGGACCAAGGTCGTCTTGTGCATGGTCACGGCGGAGTTCGAGTCGGAAATTGAAGAGGAATTCCGATCCCATGACGGGTCTATACTAAAATTGCGCAAACACTAAAATCGCGCAACGATGAAAAATCGCGCAAACACTAAAATCGCGCAAAGTCGAAAATCGCGTACTAAAATCGCGCAAAAACAAAAATCACGCGGAACTAAAATCGCGGGAACATGAGAATCGCGCACTAAAATCGCGTACGTCCTAAAATCGCGCGGAACTAAAATCGCGCAAATTCAGAAATCGCGCACTAAAATCGCGTACATGCTAAAATCGCGCGGAACTAAAATCGCGCAAAAACAAGAATCGCGCGGGAGAAAAAATGGCTTTGAACGCTGTTCGGCTATAAACCTAAGTAAAAGGGGTGCGAAAGCCTCTAGTTGGGTTAGGCCGCGCCGCGGCCTACCCAACTACGGCTTTCGCACGCCATTTACTTAGGTTTAGTCCGCCTCACAGTGACTCAGATCTGCACGTGCTCGCTTCGCTCGCGGGGCCTAACCTAACCTGACTCAGTCCGTGGCATTTGCTGAAAAATATAACTATTAAAAAAATAATATTTTCTGCCGCTTCTGAGAAACATGTTCGACCGCTGAGAAATAGATAAGATCGGACCTTTCACATTCATCGAATGTCGATATCAAGCGAAATGAACATTCTCTCGATCAGAACATCGACTCCCTAAATCATTCTAGAGACAGTCTCGGAGTGAAGTAGTTCAGTGAATATGGCGACTCAGCCAAGTTTTGGTTTGGTTAGTCAGAAGGGAAAAAACCTGCTGGAACATGAAGGTTACGTGTACCGTTTCGAAAGACAATCGACGGACAAATCAACTTGGCGATGTGTCGAAGAGAAAGCAAAGTCTTGCAAGGGACGCTTGTGGAAGCACGGAGATGGATCACATACTCTGAGGCAAGAACACAGTCATGCTCCTAATTACGGTGATGTCGAGAAGCGTAAAACTCTGCAAAATATCAGAGAAGACGCAAAAAAATCCTTCGGCAACCCCTGCCAGTTGGTTTCCCAGCGACTGTCAGAAATGGCACCAGGAACCTCTTCATCCCTTCCACCGGTGCATCAAATGAAACGAACCGTGAATTATGTTAGGAAGAACGAAAATCTTCAGAATCCTCGATCAATGCTGTCCCTCGAAATTCCCGACGAATATAAGGTCGATCACGAAGGAAACGATTTCCTCCTCCACGACGATGGGCCTAACGCGACTAACGACCGCATCATCGTGTTCGGCTCGCAAGAATGTCTGCAAGCTTTAAAACGAAACAATCTTTGGCTCGGAGTTCGCGCGATTTTAGTTCATGCGCGATTTCAGTGCGCGATTCTCATCGTCGCGCGATTTTAGTTCCGCGCGATTTTAGCACGTTCGCGATTTTAGTGCGCGATTCTCATCGTCCCGCGATTTTAGTTCCGCGCGATTTTAGCACGTACGCGATTTTAGTGCGCGATTCTCATCGTCGCGCGATTTTAGTTCCGCGCGATTCTAGTTCATGCGCGATAATCGCTTTTACGCGATTTTCACTGCGCGCGATTTTGGCTTTTGCGCGATTTTAGTATGCTCCCTCCCATGACACCCTGGACAGTCTATTCGAGAGGTCTTGCGAGACATTTGTCACGGTTCGACCCCTCTAAAACTACTATGAATGAATGCACTGAAGATCGGTCCACAGGTGGGCTTCAGAGAGGTTGTGACACGGAGGATTTTGTATGAACAAATACCTTTTCGAGATTTCCGGTCGTCGGGAACGACCGGACCGGGTTGCAACTTGCAATGTTGTTATCGGTCTTCCTCCTCTCCTGGACCCTGTTCCGCATAACCCTCTCTGTGGCGCGCTTTTATTCTCCATCGGAATCACGTAATACTAGTAGTTATGTACACATTTCAACTAATTAACCGGCCTCCCCGATTCGATCACCATGCGACTTGTTCGTATGTGACAACATTGTCGATAGAAAATTTTTTCATGCCAGTCAACATGGTCGTAGGTAGAAGTAGATTAAGAGCAGTCATGGCTGGAGAGCCATGACAATTAAAATTTGAAAAGAACGCTGTAATTGCTGAGACTGTTCCATCTAAGGGGGGATGATGAAATATAATGTTCCCCTTGAAATATCTGTAACATATCTCAGTAATTACCTCAGTGTATCAGTAAGGGCACTTAAGCAAAGCCCTGTGAAAATTGTGAAACTATGCCAAGGGTGAGACCCTGGTCCGAAGACAATGCTTCGGACCAGTGTGTGCTAAAGAGCTCTTTGCCCTGTGTATATATATGAACAATAAAGCGTGGCTCGACAGACCTTATGATCCTTGTGTGACCTGAGAGTGTGGTTACTAAGCCGTAGTCTTCCAGGTTATTAGTGTCTCCTCCAGAGTAGAAGTTCACCCGACTGTCGTCTAAGTGGGTTAAATGCCAACAGAACCCACTTCAGGAATGTCGACATTCTGTTTCCAAGAAAGCTCTCGGATAATCGTAGACCGTTGTATTAGACCAGCGGTTCCCAACCTGGGAGCCGCGGCTCCTGGGGGAGCCGCGGGACTTTTCTTGGGGAGCCGCCGAACCTGGTAGCCGCGGCTCCTAGGGGAATTTCTGGTGTAGGTCCGGGCCGTCAGGGTTTGTAAATTCCAAGGGAAGGTTCCGAAACGGATCGACTTCATCTGCCACGGTTGTGTTCCCGCCATTCCGCCGAACTCTATCGAGGAGTGAACGAAGCTAAAATAAAGTCTCACTCGCTTTCACACCACCGCACGGAGCACCTTTTGTTTCCTTGTGTCTTCCCCGCAGAGAACACTTCATCCAGCACTAAGCTTTTTCCCGTGAGCTTCGAGAAGCTCAACTCTTCTCTTCCGTCGAGAGAGATTGGACTCATTTGTTAGAGAGCTCTGGTATGCCCGCGAGGCTACCTTCTCCAGCCAGGAGCTGCTTGTCTCCGGAGATTCCCATTCAGTCTCTTTAACGGGGAATTGACGGGAGGGAGGCGGAATATTTGTAAACAATATATGTACATGCAAGTTATGAGTGCCGGAATTGAGCTGCGAATGGTCCTCTTAGGGGGGAAAATGGGAGAGCAGGTAGGAGCCGCGGGAGCCGCGTGGGCACTGAGTATCCTGGGAGCCGCGGGGGAATTCGTGGGTT
>NW_003803644.1:0-4558 GCF_000255335.2 Galendromus occidentalis
GTCGGCAGATCGTCAAGGCAATCCTCAGACGTTGCGTGGTGTGTCGCAAGCGACATGGAGCGCCGGCGACGCAAATCGAAGCACCCTTACCCACGTCGAGAGCGGAGCTCCGCGACCCGTTCCATGTCACCGGGGTGGACTTCTGCGGTCCCTTCCACATTCGTCAACGCCAGGGCACGCATAAGGCCTACGTTGCTGTCTTCACTTGCACGACCATTCGAGCCGTACATCTCGAGTTAGTTCCCTCGCAATCAACTCCTCAAACGCATTTAGCCATACGAAGATTTTTAGCATCACACCCCGCTTGCATCCGATTCATATCCGATAACGGCGCATCCTTCGTGAAGGCAGCTACTGAACTGAAACGCCTGTTCAACATCGTCAGAAATCCCGACGTCCGGGAGGTTCTGAATGGTCGTACCATCGACTGGTCATTCATAACGCCGAGGATGCCGTCTCATGGTGGATTCTAAAATCAGCATTGATCAAGACCCTAGGGCGAAGCCTAATTGGTTATGAGGAGTTTCGTACCGTCTTAATGTGAACTCGCAGCCATTATCAACGAGCGGCCGTTAACGTACGTTTCCAATGACGCGAACGAGCCGACTGCTATAACTCCTAGCGCATTTTCTCCGAGGTGGTTCCTTTCACCGCAGTTACGCTGGTCCGCTGCAGACTGATAAACTACGCAGTGACGAGTTGGCCACAGCCGACGATCTCCGGCGAGGACTCGCCTTGAGGACGACGTATTTCAAGAGTGTCTCTGTGCGATGGTTCAGGGAGTACCTGTCACTCCTTCGATCCGCAAACGCGACGCGTGCAGCGATCGCCTCCAATCCGTGACGACGACGTTTGCATCCTCAGAGAAGACAACGTCGCTCGGGTACGATGGCCGTTGGTTCGCGTCATCGAGCGCACGCTGGTGGGGACGGCCTGGTTAGAACCTATACTGTGAAATTCGCCAAATGGCCATACATCGCGCAGAGCCGCTCAGCTCTGTACCCCTTGGAGGTTACGTCCGAAGATCTTCCGAAGCTCCCTATGTCTGATTCGAACGACACTGTTGCAGCTCCGCCGGAGTGATTCTTGTGATATAGCGACACCTCGTACATCTGTATATATTTCGGAGAAATCATTGTGATCCGTTGTAAATTAATGGGAGAAACGCGAGCGTTTCCGGGGGCAATGTAAAGAATATTCGTACCGTGCGCGTCGGGTGCGCTTGTGTGGCGCCCTCGCTCTCAAGAAAAACAATAAGATAACAACAAGTTGTGCTGACAAAAAACTTCGTCTCGTCATGATCACGATTCCCCTCTGAATACAAACCCAAATAATTCACAGTAGTCGAGACCTGAGGTAGTCATACGTGCCACCGTATATGGTGATCATATACCTCATGTGGGACTCGACCAGGGCGAAATATATGGATCTCTTGAGTTGAGCAAATGTGCTTCAGACGGGATAGGATCGCGATCCCCGAACGCATCTTGGCACAGGTTACGTCGATATGTGATTTGAACTTAGTGTCGGCATCGAGCCACCGCAACCTTAACCGAAGGGATCTGCTCTCTGACTAGCACCGCCACTCCACCTGCTCTATAAGAGTCGTTAGATGTGAAGTGAGCCACGAAGCCAGGCAGGGAAATGAGCTGCTCCGAAGCCGTGTAAAGCCACGTCTCCGTGAGCACCAGAACATCAGTATCGCTCTTAAGTAGGGTACTAACAAATAAGTCGAAGTTGCCCGTCCAAAACCCGGGGTTGCCGTCATAGATGTGGACCGATAAGTGTGGTTACCGATACTTCGGTTTGAGATTCTTGTCACAGTCGCGTTATCGCGACCAAACGCTTATCGTCGCTTCAAGATGGCGACTGGGTAATGTTGACGATCGAGACTGATTGGAGATGCGGACGCTTCGCGTGAAGCGTGAACGTCCGTCATCGATCTCCGAGCGCCTATTTTTTGAGCTTCAGTGCAGACCGCCGCGCGGAGTATTTGTTTGTTGAATCTGACGGATATCTATCCATTTAAATTATAAGGATGACATTGATTACAATAGCAATAAATTCCAGCCCCTAATGAGCCGAGCTCTACTATATGATTATGTAATTACTCTAGCCTCGGCGAATGGTGATTGTTTGTGTTGTATGTGCCGTGGTGTTATAAGATTTAATGGTCGCAACGGAACTCCCGAGGAGTCCGTTCGTGACAATCGCCTCCTTGTCGAGCCTGCTCTTCTCCTCCGGGACTCCAAAGCCCGAGGAGGTCCGGCACTGTAAGATTCGAGATCATGTATTCAGTGACTTCATAGCTTGTTTGCCATCAATGGCAACAATCGATCAATATTTTCACTGCGAGAGGTCTCGACTGCTTCCACTCACCCCCTCCGAACCGGAACTTCAATCTCCCGATCAGTTCTCGGGGACTTATGATACCCTCCTCGAGATCCCTCCAAGTATCCTGAGTCCGTTCGGAAATGACAGATAGGTCGATAGGTCGGGACCAGAGCTGTGCGCCATGGGATTTTCGTCGGCGGCGGCGGCGGGCTGGAAAACGGGCGGCGGCGGGCTGGAAAACGGGCGGCGGCGGCGGGCGCCGCGGCGATCTTCGACGGACCGATGAGCCCATGGCGCGCCGCCGGATAGGAGGAACGCACGTTCGAAAGTCTTCTGATTGCGTCTCCTCATTTGTCGGGGATGAAATACTATTGGACACGTGCGATCTTCCGATGAACTCAAGTTTAATTGATCAGTCAGGGCTCTCAACGACCACGGAGCTTCGGTCCGAAACATCCCGTCTCGTTCGAATGCTATGTCCCCGCATTCTCGTGCGAGCTCAGTACCTCGAACCGAGTTTCCATTTTTTTTCCCGTGGTTTTCTGTTACTTTTCATGAGGATTGGGCATGGCGCGCCGGCGTTCCGTCACGCCGTCGGACGCCGTGCTCGGGTTCCGGCGGCGGCGGCGGACTCCAGAGGTCGGCGGCGGCGATCGCCGGCGAATTCGTGACGCGGCGCACAGCTCTGGTCGGGACTGGTCCATTATATTCATTGAGTTTCTTAAAGACCTTCCACTCATAATCACGACGTATGTGCTTCTTCCACCAAGCGCGCCGACTCTCATGTTAGTCGGGTGATATTGCCTCTCGAAGAAAGCGTTGCCCGCTGTAAAGATTTGTTCGCGATTACAACGTAATCGCGGATTTCTTCTGCGCTGTTTGGAGGAGGCTCAGGGGCATCGACACCTGTTACCAAGCAGGCTTTGGCTGTATGGTAATTGGTTTAGGGATATTCTCCCTCTCGGTGGTACTGTTCTCCAAGGCGCACGATAGAGGTTCCGCATTCAGAATCGCTGTAACAGCTATCGCCGCTGTTTCCACTCTCTTCGGCGTTATCACCGTTGTCATAACGTGGATAGTACGCGGATCCCGCGAAAACGGTGGTCGGTAATCGGTGAGTTCCGGCGTAGCGTTCTTGTTTTCTTCCGAATGGATCGATTCGCATCTGTGAGCTGCTCCGTGGTTAGCTAGACTTATCATCGCGATGTAGGTGCTCAGTGCGGCTCTTCTAGCTCGACTAGTTGCCGAAGTTTGAGTATCGGTGTGCAGTGAGCCTAGGTATCCGATGATGGTTTGCCGTTCCGCACTAACAGCGCATGTTCGAACAGGTCGTGTGCCCCGATCGCCCGAATCCCGATCGTCCGAATCCCGATCGTCCGAATCCCGATCGTCCGAATCCCGATCGCCCGATTCCCAATCGCCCGAATCCCGATCGCCAGAATTCCGAACTTCTGTAAATTCCTTTGCGAAAAAAAAGGCATATGAGCATTAAAACTGCGGTGCCGCACATTATCTATTTCAACCGGACAATTGGTCATTCATATAATCTGCTCACAAACACAAGTTATAGCCGACACTGTGGACATACTCGATTAAAGTTATTTCGTCGAACTCCAGTTTATCTACAAACTTGACTAGACGGTCGTTTGAGAGCCTGTATTTCTTAGCCGCTCTAGGCGGATCTTGTCCCATCCTCAACAGCAGCATGTCTGCCTTATGCTTCTCCGCTTGATTGCGAAGATGACTGATCATTTCGAACAAGTTGACGTGATTCTTGCGGTGCCTATACATTTGCGCGCAAGTCAACTTGCGCGCAGCGTCGATTTGAGCGCAGGTACAACTAGCGCGCACCTCCAATTTGAGCGCAGCTTCGATCAGCGCGCACCTCCAATTTGAGCGCAGCCCCAATTAGCGCGTACCTCCGAATTGAGCGCGGTACCGATATGAGCGCAGATACGATTTGCGCGCACCGCTGATTTGGCGGATAGATGATTCGTTGAGACTTTCGGAGGATATAGTCAGGAATTAGATGTGAACCTGGGCAGTATGTAGAAGAAGAACAAAAAATTAATCATGTGAACTTCACACTCCATTCGACTGAACGTCAATTAATTCATTTAAGAAAATTCCGATGATCTGAGTCAGACTATCACAGACTATCGCACAAGCTTTTCTTCTGTCAGGGCTAAGACTATTTCAGGACTAAAAGCACATCGATCCTCAC
>NW_003803645.1:0-2902 GCF_000255335.2 Galendromus occidentalis
CCCGGCTCGGAACTGCCAAAGTGAATAGCTGAGAAAGAATGGAAAATTTTCTGTAGCCCTATCTGCAAGCCACACTGATGCTCAGTAACTTTTCGTGAATCCCAGAAAATAACTTACTCATCAGAACTCCTAGAAAGAACATAGCTAGCACCAGAAATCCAACCGAGTTGGACGAGCTAGAACAGCGCTTCACTGGGAACACCATTGTCGATCGAGATTTGAATGTGTACTGACTGAAACTAAATCGATCTACTCGCGCGGAATAGACGCCGCCGCGACCACGCTCTCATGAACATGAGCTGTTTGTGTTGACCCTCGACAACTCTTCTCGAAGACTCTAAAGAGCCGACAAGAGTATCAATAACATTAGGCGATTGCTAGGAAACCGCAGATCAACGACTGGTCATAGCCATGGCCTGGGAGCACCTAAAGCTTCGAGCATTGAAAGAGTCAATTTACAGTTTTTTTTTGTTGTTGTATTTACTGCGCGAAACACGTAAACACTTCATGTTCTGAGCAGGATCCCAAGATCCTGCCCAACCGATGATCCTGCGGTGTACATACGGCCTCCCGGGGCACCGCAGCGTCCGAGCGCAGCAGCGCACACCTCGACTCCGTCCTCGATTGGCAGATCCAAATGCCATCGCCGCGTACACACGAATACGAGTTCATATCCAGTATGATCTCGCCGTGCCTCATGAGTGAGAACGGACGACCGTCATACGATCCAGTCCCTAAATACCGAAGAGACATTCCCGAATTAGACCATATTCTCTCTCGACGAGTTTGAAGTATGACAAGCGGCAAGATATTAAGATAGTTGGGAACTTAAGAAATACCTCTCAAAATGACTCGCAAGCAGAGCGAGTGCTAGCAACAGCAGCACAACGTACTTCACGGCCGCCCACACTAGGGGGCCGAACGCGTGCTCAACCAACCGAGACAGCAGGCTCGATCCTTCTGAGCTTGAATCCTTGGAACTCGTGTCCGACTCGCTCGGAGCTAGATTTGGAGCCGAGGGGACTTCCGAAGTCATCGTGGTGACTAGCGGATGTTTCACCGGAGTCGACTGAGTAGATTTCGCCATTGTCTGACAAACTTTCTCGAAACAGCAGAGACTGAAATCAACTCTGGTCGAGAACCCCCTCTTTAAATAGCCGAGCCCCGAGAGGGCAAATTAGAGAGTAAGAAGCGACAGAAATTATCGCGAATTTTCGATCTCGAAGTCGTTGCCGAACGACTGACATATCTCATGACAATCTTGACAAAAATATGGTAAGCTCAGATTCTGAGCAAGTGACATCGAGGTGCAAATCGTCTCCAGATATCAGGAAATAGTAGCAATCAGAGCGTCTCTACTGTGCCTCAAATGTCCCTTATCTCAAGCGCTCGACAAATCTGTCGAATCTACGAGTCTCTGACTCGAGTCTGGCTGACTCGTCGGAAATAACTCGAAATTCTCATCGCATGCGAAACAGCGATTTATTCCAAAAGAGAATGAAGTCAGAGCGAACCCCTGCGAAAGGCTACACGGCCAATGGGGGAGAATGATGAATATTGTCCGTTTCACCTTCCGCTCTAGATACTGAAGACCTCAGTCTGTAACGGTCACTGACCGGTCACCACTTAACCCGTTCACAGTGTTTTCAGTGTGACCCATATTCGGATGTTCTTCTGTGTTCAACCCTTTCCTATGACTCGCTATATATAAGGACAATAAACCTCAGCCAGCTAAGGGGGAGCCCAAGACTGACTCTAGCATTCCGTGTGATCATTCTAGCCGAGGTATCAACGAGATACGAATGTCTCTTCAGGACAGACTGTCAGCAGTGCGAAATCCTCTGCGGAGTATCTCGACGGCAGTTTGGACACGCGGGTACTTCTCCTCAGACCCACGTTGGTCTCATCAGCTCGAATGCTGTGGATGTCCTCCTCATTGTTTCCCGGAGGCACCGTGGCATCCGATATATCGTTGAGATCATTTTGCTCATCCCGAGCACTCATCTCTTCACCGGCTTCCCGAGGAGCCGCTGAGATTTCCAAGGCGTCCTCGAACTCTCCGTCTGATTCTGCTTGCGTTTCTCCATCTTGAGTCTTCTCCGAGGACGTTGTCTCCGTTGTGGCGGCCTCGAGCTCATTGGTTTGACTGTGAACATGTCTGGTCTCTATCTCGACATGATTGATATTGTCTCGACTATTGCAGGTGATCTCGTTTTTGAACCTTACATGCCGTGTGCAGACGATTCGTTTTAGGGACGGAATCCAGACTCTGTAACCATCAAAGTCATTCACGTATCCCACGACGAATCCCAATCTCCCCTTGTCATCAAACTTCCTCCGGAAGCGATCTTCGGTAAAGACATAGCATTCAGTTCCGAATATTCGGAGATAACCTATGCTGCTGACTTGTCGTCCATACCAGAGTTCGAATGGCGACTTGCCTTCGACGGACGACCTGCCAGCTAGGTTCAAGAGATACACCGCTGTGTTGCACGACTCGGCCCAGAGGGATCTGGCCAATTCCGTTGAATTCAGCATAGACCGCGCGGCTTCGACGACAGTGCGGTTCTCTCGGTCAACGGAACCATTCACTTGAGGTGTATAAGGAGGGCAGATCAGCTGTCGGATGCCGTGCCTGGAAAGTAGCTGAGACACTCTTGAATTCACGAATTCGCTCCCACCATCGCTCCGGAATGCCTTGACTGTATGCCCGTTAGTCCTCGCCTCGTTTAGGAAAGTTTCAAGCGACTCGAACACTTCGCTTTTGTTTGTCATGAAGAAAACTCGGCGGAACTTACTATAGTCGTCCTTGAAACAGACAAAGTATCTCGAGCCTCCGACCGACGAGACCGACATCGGACCGTTTACGTCGGCGTGAATCAGCTCCCCGACCTTGTAGCTC
>NW_003803646.1:0-1296 GCF_000255335.2 Galendromus occidentalis
CTTGGCAAAGGCTGGTTGAAGGAAAGGTCGGATAGTGAGGAAACACACTAGCTCAGTGAGCGAAGTGAACTAACAGGAGTACAGTCTCACAAAAGGGGAGACACCACAGTGAAGTTTATTCGGATTGTATCCTCCTTATATAGGAGTTAGGGTGGGGCGAGCTCCACCTTCCTTACCAGGCTTACCTACATACATAGGCTGGATGAGTCTCCGTACAATATCTTGGGAACCACCCAATGGGTGACTCACTCTAGCAATCTTAAGTCCCGCTTTCGTACTAGCGGACTATCATTTAGCTTACGTCGGAACCGGGATTGAGAACCCCGAATGTATGACTCACGAGGAAAGCGCACCCACGCTATGAGTCACACCGACACGACGCTACCGAGTCTGAGGATTCACAGCTTCCAATTCTGTTCATCCCGGCAGTAATAATTGTATCCGTATTGTTATCAGTTGACATCGCAAAGGAGAGGGCACGTGGGCATAGATGTCTTAGTGCAGAGCGCGCCATTGGCTCAAGCTCATCAGTGTCTGGGATCTCGGAGAGGAGAATTCTAAGAATAAACATTCTCGGCAGTCTGGCTGATTCATGACAAGCAACACAACGTGTTCTTCATAGCTAGCTCATATTACACCAATGGCCACTGTATCCCTTGGAGGAGGAAAATACTTTATGAATATGCACGACCAAATCTCCAAATTCAACAAATTGTTCATTCTTAAATCGAAGGATGAAGCTCCTGATCTCAGCTAGCAATTCATTGTCTGGTTCAAAAATCAGACCAACTCCGATATCAAACAATTATTCTCTGATCGCGGCTCGGAGTTCGATAACTCCAAAGTGAGAGAATCTCTCTCGGCCGTGGGAGCCGAATTGGTAATGAGCAATCCTTACGCCCATCAGCAAAACGGAAGAGCCGAAAGAAACGATCAAACGATCACAAAATTAGGACGAACATTACTAATAGATTCAGGCCTTCCAAAATGTTTCTGGGCTGAAGCCTGTGTCTGTGCAACTCGTCTCCTCAACATTGTGAATCTGTGTCCTCGTACCGGCAAATCTGCCTACGAAATGATCTACAAGATCAAACCAAACTTCACACGTTTACGTTCCTTCGGTTCTCGGTGCTTCTTTTATAATCAAGATGTCACTCGAGACAAGTGGACAACTCGCGGGATAGAGGAGATCATGGTGGGATACACCGATCCTGTTGATGGCTACCGCATATACCAGCCAGGTACAAACAAAATAAAGTTAACAAAAGATGTCGTCTTTGTGGGGAAGGCACCTAA
>NW_003803647.1:0-1209 GCF_000255335.2 Galendromus occidentalis
CAGCCGAGCTGGTTTCAAACGGAGGACCCCTCGAGCCCAAGCTACGAACAGCTGAAGGAAGTGACGTCATGAGCAGAGCAAAGGTCCAACGACTTCATAGAAGCCTCGGGAGAGGCCGCATAGAAGGATGGCGCGATTACAGGCGCGTAAGAGTTTTCGCGGGAAATTCATGCACTGCACATGGGAATGGGAGACCAGGAAGAGCGAATAATGAGTCTCGGTAGCTTGTGGAGTTCTCAGTAAGTTGTTCGCGAATTCATCAGGAGCCAATGAGACACTCACGAGTTGAGATCGCCGCTGAAATTCACCTCCCATTGCCCTGGGCTGCGATGCTGCAGACCGTCAGAAAAGGACTGTGATAACAGTGGCGTACCCATCTCGCCTCATGAGAGGGGCCTCATGGGGCTCAAGCCACCCCCGGGCATTGTAGTGTTCTGGGAAAGCATAAGAGCGGTTCGCCATCGTGAACTCCGAGCCCCCTGCAGATGCGAACCCAGCCCCCCGCCCCAGAGAAGATCCTGGGTGCGCCGCTGCGCAAGCATGAAAGCGATCATTCGATTCGGCGATTATTGATGGCCAGAGGAAACCGCGGCAATCATCGAGTACAGCAAGTGATGGTGCTGAGAGTATTTCGGAGGCACCATGCATGATTTTTCCCCTATACGTTTCGGCTAGGCGCATCAGGACTGTATTTCCCCCCGAATTTTTGGGAGGCCGGATGTTCGCCTTCCAAACATTTCTCATTATTCACTTTCCCGCTCGAGTTCCCGAATTCCAATCAGTCTTATTGAATCGGTGAAGTCTTGAGTCACTTGATCTGGAATCTGGGAGGATCCCGGGAACGGCTGGGTATCGTTTGCCCGAATCCCGTCTGCCGGAATCCCGAATGCTTGAATTACATTTGCCTAGATCTCGGATGGCCGAATTAAATTTACCGGAATCTCGGAGGCCTCAATCCGAGATGCCAGAATGCCTCAAAAGTCCCGCGCTTCGATCTCACACAGAAAACCTCCTCGTGACTCGTGATAGAAGGTTCAATCCGCCTCATTGTTTCTCGGATTGTAAGACCCCTACAGCATGAGTCCATTGGAGACCCCAAGTCTCCGTGGTACAACTGCTGATGGTCGTACGATTTGATGGTTATCGGCATACGTGATCAAAAATGCCTCATGAGGACAACTTGTTTTTCTTCCTTGAATTTTCTTCGTC
>NW_003803648.1:0-1132 GCF_000255335.2 Galendromus occidentalis
GTCATGTATGAGAAAGCAAAGCCCGAACCACAGAAGCGTTCGTGGAGCGGATGAGAATAATGATTTGTAATTAGAGGCAAAAGGGTTGACTCATCAAGCCCCTGTTTTTCTGTGTAGGGGGGAGTTGATGGGCTAAAGTAGCTACCCAGAAAAATTCTAATGACCATGAGTTGACTCACGGTGTCCAGACCGGATGCTAGAACAATGACTTCAGTATTCTGTAACTTAGTGTAAGTTCAGTGACCGTCATAATTGCTGTGGACGGGTTACTGACTTGCCCCTTTCCTTCCAGCACTATATAAGGCATAATAAAGCTCAGTACTAGTGGGGGAGCCTTTGGTATTTCACACCAAGCAGTGTTCGTCTTTATTAGCCGTTGTCCCAGTTGTATCTAGCACAGCATCGATTCGAGCTCACCGCAGCCAGAGCTAGTAGGCTAGATAGCCGAGAAAACCTATCACCCAGCCTAGCACACTTGAATTGTCTGTGTACGGGTGGATTGAATCTATTTTGATGTCGATGAGGCTTAGCAATGAGCTAGTCAGCCTTGCTGCGAGAAGGGCGCCGAGAAGCTCTAGCCGATGGATGGTCGTAGGCTTGACAGGGCTCACTTTCGCTTTTGCCATCAAGAAATGCGTTTTTATCTGATTGTCATTGACGATTTCTCTGAGATATATTACACATCCATAGGCTGCGAGCAGTGGCGGATTTACGAAATTGCCGCCCCTAGGCTAAATCAGGACCGCCGCCCTGATATGACCAGTCTGGGAAGAGACTTGAAACTTTACATCCGCAAAAGCCAAAAGTCTTGTCGTCTGATTATTTATTGACATATATATATGTAACTTATATATATAGATATTTATGCATAGACATCACGCCGCGTTACAAGCGCGATTTATGAAATAGACCGGTCATAGACGTTTGCGGAACTTCTCACCACAAAAAGTCTCGATTATGTCATCGGAGGAGATCGCTTCGACAGTATCAGACTCGATACACAGTATCGCCAAATCGTTCAACCTGCCCTCGGACATGCTCGATCGCAGATACGATTTGATCCGCTTCAGACAAGAGAAGGATCGTTCCGCGGAGCAATTGGATACGGCCATGGATCTGTATATTCTCAAAG
>NW_003803649.1:0-15015 GCF_000255335.2 Galendromus occidentalis
TTGTGACGAAGTCTATCGGTGTGAATATCGGCGTCGTTTTCGACTCTATCTCCTGAGGGGTCTCCGCGGTCACCAGCGGATGGATAAATGAAGTACCCAGAGTGTTCCTTAATGAGAAGAGACTCGCGAGCCTCTGAAACCGCATGACCACATCCAAACTGTAGAAATACCTTTTCACGAAACGCAGTGAGATTCTTGGAAGCCTTCTCCTGCTTCCCGCCGCTTCCCTAATTTCTCGAAACAATGCTCAGTCGCTCAGCTCAATCGTTCCCCGGGCATTTTCCAGCATCAGAGGTCCTAAACTCTCGTGAAGTCCCCAGCGAACCTTGATCGGAGCTCCAAGAACACAGTCCTCTTACAGAATGGTATTCCGAAATAGCTGGATATCAGCTCGTCGACCGGAATCGCCTCGATATATGTATTCACATACAGCTGTTTCAGTGACGAAGATTGCTGCGGCTCAGATCGTGTTCCGGCGGAAAAGCAATGCCGCGGTGGCTTATAGGCGAGAAAATCTTTCACATACATACTATAAACACCCGGGCGAAGTTCCGCCATGGGTAAGATTGGGATGCTGATGACAAGCGTGCTTTCGGAGCAGCAATGGAACGAATCGAGGCAAATGTCGATATCGGTGATCGACATCGGGCTCTGGATCTGGCGACTCGAGATTTGCGATTGGCGATTCGAGGCTCTTGAGCAGCCTCGCGGGCGATTGCACTCTACGTCAATATGTAGCTGAATGCTGAACATTCGATTATTCGACATCGCGACTCGCGATAAGGCATCAAGAGCGAGTCTTGCTGAGCTCTCGACTCAGTGGAAGCTAAGACACTTACTCGTCGTATGACCCAGGAGCACAAGCAAGCTTCCTTGGAAGTGAGTTAGAGTTAGGACTCCTGTCCCTGTACGAGTCTTGTTCCTAAGCATAAGGCGATCGTGCGTACTCGAATCCTTCTTTTTCCACTGTTCATCAGATGTCGGTTCGAAAACGTCAGCGGCAACACGGTGAGATTCCAGCACACTTGGACGAAACTCCATCCTTTCGGTCGCAAGACCGTGGCGTACTCAATTCGCATTTGAGACATCGTTGCTATCCATGAATTACCGCGGGATGTTGAAGTCGCACCTGAACTTTTCTTGAGATGGATTCTTGACTCTCGTAGATTCCCTCAAATCAGATCGGGGGATCCAGAGCGAATCTGCAACGTCCGCGGGCGACTCCATCTCCGAAATGTCTTCTCAATTGAGTTCTCAAGACGTCGAGCGAAGTCAAAGTGAGCTCGTGCATCGGAAGTCGCTTGCTTGTATTAATAATTGACCGGAATCGCTCGATCCTCACTTTTTTCTGCTCGTCAGATCCGATCTGGGAAGACTTTGACAAGATCGACGACAAGTCCGCTAAATGCAAATGGTGCACGGCGGTCCTGAAAACGGGGAACGGCAGCTACACCGGATTGAGAGGACATCTGGCGATGCATGCCAGACAAGGCAAAGTCGTTCAGAGGGAAAAGCTGAAGAGTTGGCTTATCGGAAGTATGATAAGCACGTTAAATGTGCCATGCAGAGCCTTCGATTCCGTGATCTTGCGCAGTCTATTCTGGCTCGCGCGGCTCGGTCCAATCAGCGATCATATAGCTCGGCGGTACATAGATTTCGAGGCCAAGTGAGTCAGGCGCGCCGTGCCGGCGGTTCGACGGCGTGGCGCACAGCTCTGGTCGCAATGCGCATCGGTGCGCGGCCGGATCCGGTATCACCCAGCAGCTTCTCCGAAATTCTTATCCTCTCCCGAATACTCTCATCGCTTGACTGTAGTATCCGATATTCATTGCCTGAATCAGGCGAATTCACACGCGTTCTATTTGGTAGCTCTACCGCGGTGAACGACTGCTGGTTTCGGAGGCGGTGCAGCGGAAGGAATGCGGAGCAAGGGCTAAACTCAAAATGTTGCGCTTCCCGCAAGAAGACAGCGATGTATCGAGCCCGGGCTAGTTGCGAAAAAAGTCGAGTTATCCTCACGGTGATATAGCATATACAAGCAGCATACGCGCGTGTTTGAATGATGAGTTTTCAGTGGCTCCAAAGCCACATGCTTCCGTTCCTGGATGCGTACCGCTGTCATCGGTGCCTTTGGGACGTTCACTGTCCTGAGTACCGAGACAGGAATGTGCGAGAAAAGGCGCTTTCTCGAATAGTCATCGATCTGGAACTCCCGGGACTGACTATCGACGCCGTGAGATCAAAGATCAAATCGGTACGGAGTCGGTACGAAGTGGAATTACAGAAAGTCAAGAGCTCCGAGAGGAGCGGCATGGGAGTCGCGGACATCTACAAGCCCCGCTTGTTCTGGTTTCCGCTAGCCGATGCTTCCTTGCGGCCTTCGATCGCATCCAGAACGAGCTCGTCGAATTTCCAGGTGAGCTTATACGAAAGAAGCATATAGGACGAAAAAATGAAAGAGTAGGGTAGCGAGTAGCGAGGGGTGCAGGGTTTATTGTGCGGGGATTGTCGACCGATCAAATCATACTCCATTGCCAATCCACGGCACCTGAGGAGAGGAACCGCTCAGCATACTCGTATCGGAGTGTTGCGCCCGCTCTAGCAGAGACAAAGGTTGTGGGCTGCGACGATAATGTGGAGAGAGCAGCTTGGAGAGGCGGCAGGAATGTTCCTCTTCGCTGCCGACCGGAAGTTTTCCGTATCCAGTTGTGCAATGCACATGCGGTCTTTACAACTTGCTCAGTCGTGGAAAGCCGCAAGAGGAATGGGTTTCTCAAAGATTCGGGAGCGCGCCACAAGCAGGCCGAAGGCGTTTTCCACTACTCTTCGAGCCCTCGACAAGCGATAGTTGAAAATGAGTTGCCTCTCGTTGAGCTGACCGCACCGTGAGAAGGGCTTCAGAATGCTCGTATTCAGGGGGAAAGCATCGTCCGCGACGAACACACCAGGAGAAGGAAGATTGAGAGTTTCTGCTTGAAGAGCGCTGTTGAAGCTTGAGTTGGCGAAGACCGCTGCGTCATTCACTCTGCCGTCTGTCCCCACGCCTATATACAGGAAATTGTAGTTTGCGTCAACTACGGCTAGTAGGATGAGGCTGAAGGTTTTCTTGTAGTTGAAGAATTCGGAGCCGCTTTTGGGGGGACAACGGATGTTCACGTTTTTGCTGTCAATGGCTCCACACATATTCGGAAACTGCCACAGAATATCGAAGTCGCGCATCACCGTTTCCCATTGCCCCTCGGAGTTTGGAACCTGTGAAGAGCATTGTCACTTGATTCGTTCTTCTTTTTAGACCGAAGACCTCCTTGAAGGCCCAACAACGCCGGCGTTGGGTGGCTTGAACTTCGAGGAGCCCAGCCAGCTCATCGAGGAAGAACGGCCAGGGCCGACACAATCGGCGTCTGCGTCCTCGTCTCTCCTTAACCTCCTCACAAACGCAAGAAAAAACGTGTAGATGACGAGGCCTGTTCCGAAACTGCCTTCCGCGCGGCCATCGACGATCTCAGACGAGTGTCAGAGGACCAGGAAGACACTCAGAATTAATATGAATTATTCGGTGAGTGCATCGCGGCACAGTTGGCAAAACTCCTACCCGAGCGAGCGATGCGACTCATGGCCAAGGTGCAGGCGTTGCTGAGCGCCGAAAAAATTGACTTCCTTCAAGCGTCGCAAACATCCACCTACTTCGATGTTCCAGCTGCCGTGCCTCTCTCAAGAAGTCGAAGAGACGACGACTCCGATGACTTTGTAGTCAATCTCACCCTACTGTGACACGCAGAAGTCACTCTGCACGTCGAGACTTCTTACGCGTTCCACATCAATGTACTTCTACATCAATGTGCTTCCACATCAATGTGCTTCCACATCAATGTGCTTCCACATCAATAAATTTACCTGTATAAACCCTGCCAACGCCTCGTATATGGCCTTGCACATAATCGGGAAGAAGTTAGAGAATGTATTCCGCGGTATTCGGTAAAGTGCGCTCAACGTTGCGATGTTGTCGCCCGTAGCGAGATACCGCAGGCTCATCTCCAGTTTGGTTGCTGGCTTTATGACGTCCCGGCACCAAGTGTCCAACTTCTCAATTTTAAGTCGTACTTTCTCGAGAAGATATGAAAACTGGTCTTGATCAAGCCTTATGTGATTTATGAGGTCTTGTGGCGTTTCCTTCACCCACTCCTCGACCAGAGTGGCGGATGCGCCGGCGAAAGGTCGCGCACTGACCTAAGGTTTCACCCACCATCGACGACGACGGCGACGTCTGGTAGCTTTAAGGTTCTTCCGGAGTACGCAGACAATAGCCTCTGCGATCACCCTCATCCCCGCTCGAACCAAATTCTGCTTCCTCCTCGAGCGACCCATCTTGTGAATTTCATCACGGTGAGCGAATTTCTGTCCTCGCGATCCGAAATACCCACGGAGAATACTGCTGCCAACGCACCCTATTTCAAAAAACCCTGACCTCTAGTACTTCGTCTTGTCTTCCGCTCTTCGCGGGGCCTTCCGTCCCACTTCCTGAGCCCTCACCACGACTGAACTCGATTGAACTTTGAATACCGCAAACAATCTCCGTGCGCTACTTCATTGTCTTGCGAAAAATAAATTCCGCACGTCGCGCAAAACGGAACTCCCGAAATCCCGCCGCGCCACCGCTGTGGCATGAACAACGCGCGAGTATCGCGCCACCGTCTCTGCAGCCACTAGCTCCTTCTACCGCACTGAAAGGCTAACAGTCCCTGTGATCTCCACCCATGAGCGCCGTAGTACCACCGTGTAGAAAGCGTGAGAATTCAGCTTAATTCCTGATGAACGATCTCCCTAAGTGAATCCGTCGGAAAGTTATCTTCTTCCGTCTCCCTACCGTCTTCTACTGCAACTCGACTGAGTGCATCTACGTGGCTCATAGCCGTGCCTGCTCTATGCCTGACCGTGAAATTCATCTCCGAAATTCGATTGAGCCAGCGGCCCGATTGTGGCGTATTCGCTTCTGATCTCAACGCGGCGACTGCGCTACAATCCGACACCACTACGAATTCTTGGCCATACAAGTAATTTCTCAGTCGCTCAAGCCCCGAAAACCGCTAGCTGCTCACGTTTCGTTGGAAGATAGTTTTGTTCCGCCGCCGACAATTTTCGACTGATCGTATAAATCATTTTCGACGCTCCTTTTGTTTCCTGCAGCAATATCGCTCCGAGTCCCACCGTGCTAGCGTCGGTGTGCGCTTCCGTCGCTACTCCTGAGACGAACCTGACCAAGACTGGGCCTGCTATGAATGTTGCTTCTAGCCTATTGAACGCCGTCTCACACTGTCCGTCTCACACTGTCTGCCGTCTCACACTGTCGGGAGGAAATAAACCTCCGCGGCGTGGGCGGAACGGTGGCAGAATTTAAAAAGGCGGACATCTGTCAGCTCAAGCTCCAAAGTAGATCCTCGAACAAGAGTTTTACCATAGATCGTTTGAAAATACCGAAAATCGTGAAAGGAGATCGCCCACACGCGTCCTCCTTCAGAGGCTTCTCTCCGGTCGCCGATCAAAAAGAGGATGGATTCCCAGAAGAAGTGGACATCCTCATTGGGAACGACTGGCTGCACCTCGTGTACGCGGGCCAGGAGAAAGTCTCTTTCACGAGAGTCGGCTCCCTCCTCGCTTGCCCTGCCATTTTCGGTTGGGTATGGACGGAAGAAATCAAATACGCGACTCGGTGTTTCAGAACGCGGTGATTCAGGTCGTTGCAACCGAATCAGTTTTAAAAAAAGCGGTATCAGGAAAAAAGAAAGAAAACCCTATCGATCTCGAATCCCTATGGGAAACCGAATTGCTCGGCATTGAGCAACCTCTCCCTCCGGATGAAGAGAGGTCCGAGAAGGAACTAATCCGGTTTTTCAAGGAGACGGTACAGTGCACGGAGGACGGTCGCTATTCGGTCTCGCTCCCCTTCAGAGACAACATTTTCCAGACTGGTCGGATAACGATCCGGGGGGGTGTTGTGGGGATACTCGGAAAAGGGAAAAGTCGTTCTGGTCCACTCTCTAGTTTATTCTCTTGGCAGCCTACTGCCTGGGCCTCGACCGATCGAGGAGCCCACCACTAGCACGACCGACGCCTACGCCAGTCAGAACAAGACTCTCTCAATGTGCACGTTCGCTACGTCTCCCGTGCACCTTGATCTAACCTGCCCATACGACATCTCTGCTTCTGACACTCGACCACTGCTACTAATTTGATCTCCTGATCAACCTAACAATTTCTGGTGCCTGGGTGCCTAAATCCTGAGTGCCCAGAGATCTATATGGCCTTACCTATACGGCGATAGACCTGCCTAGCTATGAAATGACTGAGCGCGTTGTACTACAGTCTACATATATTCTATTATGTATATATTATAATATATAGATTTTTTTTTCTTCTGGCCTAGGCCCCTGGTTTCTCCATGGGTATGTTGACCCCTTCCGGTCAAGGCGGAAACCCTGTCGGCAGCTCGACCGCGGCCTCTGTCCCATACACCGGGACCGACATTCTCGGATTGATGACCGACCTGCACATCGGACAACAATTTCCGTCGGGGTTGACTATCGTCCAACGGTACAGACAAGGCCAACACATCAGGTGGCCACACTGAGTCACCACCGCGTTGGAGACTCCGTCCGTGCAGATCGGACACTGCCACTGCTCCGGATCCGTCAATGGCATCCGCATGAGGGGAGCCGGACCTTGCGGTTCCGCCTGAACCTGCACGTTGACCTTGACGCTGACGCCCACGCCTGCCTCCTCTGCCTCCATGATCGTTCGGAGAGCGGCGACTACTTCTGCCCTGCCAGTCGGGCCTGATGACGCTTGAGGTCTCTCCTCTCGGCCCTGTCTTCTTAGCCAGTCGTAGAAGGCATCGCTGCTCATGAAGTGGTTCGGTAGGCCACACTGCTCGCACGTCACTGTAAGCGCTCTGCATCTCACCGATCCCGTCGGATGCCGGTTATCGCCGCAGTTTCCACACGCTGGTCGAGCATCCATGATGAGATAGGAAGAGATGGGATGCGCACTTGGAGTTCGTTGTTGTACCGCTGATCGACAGTGAGCGAATGACTCTTCCGTCGCTGCAGTCCTTCTTCCGTCAGTTGTCATCTCCACTCGGATTGGTTACAATTTTTCGATCCCAGCGCCGAGATTGAATTTCGGAAGTGCCTCTAGCATTTTTCAACGGTTACCTGTCCTCGATAGGCCGTCTGATGACCTGATTGTCTTCTCGAGACGTGCCGAACTTGACACCATGCCTGTTTAACCAACCCGCTCGGTCTCGCTATCTATATGTCGTCCTCGACATCACTGAGAATATTTTCCTTGGAAACGAGTAATTCTTCTCGGGCGCTGCCTAGCCTGAATAGAGCCTGCCTCTGATAATTCTGATGTACCTGGAGATTCCATTATCGCCGTGTTTAAATCTGTTATTGGCCTTCTCTCGGTTCGGACTCTACGGATGGCCCGGGTGCTGGGACAGACGCGTGCCGCGACGCTGAATACTCTACCAACGGTCTCCACTGACTATCTGCAAATCCTTTTTATGCATCCCTCAGAATTGTTCATATTAATGTTGGATCCCTCAAACAGACGTAAAAGTTTGACCTTCTGGTCGAGAGATTTTCCCATTGTTACGATGTAATATGTTGCTCAGAGACTTGGTTTACATCTCTTGAGGCTCCAGCTTTCCACATAGACGACTTCTCTCATCACTACGTATGTCGCTCCACCCCCCATGGCGGAGTCTCTTTGTTCATTCGGAATTCGATTCGGGTGGATGAGTGGAGGACTTCCCAGTCGGAGGATGAGAGTGTTTAGGCGCTGTTCGCTCGCCTGGTCCATGGAGCCACTTCTTTCTGGCTTGCGGGCATATATTCCTGCAACATCTCGCATGCCTCCAGCCTTTCAACTCTTCTCTCTCGATTCTTCAGAGGATGCTCACTACCTGCTGTTCTTATCCGCGATTTCAACGTAGACTTGTGCTCTACTGGACACACAGTACGTGAATTCTCGGAGACCATGCACCGTCTCAACCTTACTCCCTGTCACCGCCTTATCACCCGACCCTCATCCTCCACATGCCTGAATCATGTTTGGGCCTCTAATGATGGACTGGTGATGGTAACGGACGTATCGGTGGTCCGATGCCTCGAGTTCTCGGATCACTACCCCGTATCTCTCCTTATCAGCGCTTCAGTCCCAACCCTTCCCCGTGAGCCTTCTGGTCTTTCCAGGCGCATTTTCAGTGCGCGGAATTTCGACAAAAACCGTCAGAACCTTGCTCGCAAGGATTGGAGCCTCCTCTTTTCGTACTGTGATGTCGATGCGGCACAGCATGAGTTCAACTCCGTCCTGTTCGATATACATATATGATGAATCGTTCCCCATCGTCCGAGCCCCCGCGCGTTCCCGTTGCAGATCGTGGTATACGAGAGCTCTTGCCCTGCTCCGGGCTAGGCTGCATGTCAGCGGCCACAGGTTCTTCCGCCTGGGCTGTCTTGCCGAGAAACGGCGTTTCTATACCATGCTCAGGCACTATCGTAGACTCATCTCTACCGCCCGTGCGAAATTCACGTGCACAATTATCAACAGCATAGGCCGCTCCAGTCGACGTCTATGGAGGTTTATCAACTCCTCGTGTGGACGCTCTGGCTGTTCCCAAAGGCTATCTCACTTAAGCGCTGGATCTACCTCCAACGCTCTCTCTACGCTGGATAGTTTTGCTGCGTTCTTCGCCTCGATTGGGGCCCGAATCACTCAAGCTGTTTCCCTATCGAACCCCCGCCCAAGCTCACCTCAAAGTCAAGCTTTACCTACTCTCTCAAAGTGTATAAGCGGCTCCAGTGCCTGCGGGTGGCACCCCCTCCCTCTTCAATGCAATAAATAGATAAATTCTACCTCTTCCTAACAAGCCTGAATACCTGGCTGGATTCACATTGATTTGAATCTCCGCCGACGATCCTGATGACGATGATGAAATTTCTATCGGTGATGATGCCTCTTCACTCCGCATCGTTGAGCCTTCCTTGAGCCTAGTTGATTCCATGATCATATTCGGATCTTCCACTCCTTCCAATTCTTGGACAATGGTTTCTTCGATATCTTGATCCTGATCCGTTCCCTCGATGATTGCCTGCTGCGAATCGACGATTTCTGACTCGTCTTCCTCAAACGTATCGTCGAATGGGATCGCAAGTTCCTCGTCTTCGCTGTTCACCCTGTAGTATCTGAGCTGTGAACAATGCGCCGTACATGTGTACTCTTTGTCACCTAGCTGGACTAGCCTATAGGTATCCCTCGGGAGAATTCGGTTACTATCATCGGTCCTCTAAATTTAGAAGTTTGGTTGGTTCACCGGTATGGACGGGTAAACGACTCACGACAACGATATCTCCTATCGCTAGCCTGACGAAATGAGGCCTGCGTTTCTGATCGTCATAATACGCATATCTATTCTGAGCCTTCCTGAGATTTTCGACTATCTCCTCCTGAACCTCTGCTGCAGGAGTCCATACCCAATCCTGAACCTCTTCGACCAATTAGGAATGATTATCGAGCCTGGGAATATATCCATGTAATACCTCAAATGGAGATTTTCCCGTACTCCTAGATGCTACCGAATTTAGCATCATCTCAGCTCGCGGTACATGCTTCGCCCAATCTCGTCGATCCGGGTCTTCGCATGATGATCGCAACAATCGCGATACTCCCTTATTAATCCGCTCTACCTGACCATTGCTCTGGGGATGCTGCGTGCTAATCAGCACATGCCGAACCCCATTTGCCGCGAGAAATACCTCGAATGACTTAGCCGTATACGCCGTTCCTCTATCAGAAACCAATCTCGTTGGCCTCCCATGAGTCATGAATGCCTTCTCCAAAAATTTGATAACGCCTGCAGCCGAAGTAGTCGGTACTGACTGAAGCATTACGAATTTCGTCAATCCGTCGACCATGACTATAAGATGCTCGTTGCCTGCGGATTTCGGCAACGGACCGATGTGATCTATGAAGACCTTCTGGAACGGTCGTCGCTCGGGCCTGATCACCTGAAACGTGCCCTCCTAAGAGCCTGACTGTGCCTTATTGAAGATGCAATTAATGCATGCCTTCAAATGGTACGCCGTATATTCCCGCATCTCTGGAAACCAGTGCGTTCCCCTAATCAATTCCATCGATTTATCGACTCCGAAATGGCCTGCCTTATCGTGAGCCATAATCAATATGTACTTCCTCAAAGCCTTAGGTACCACGAATAATCGCTTGCCCTGGAATACCCTATACAGTACACCATTGCGAACCGAGAAGCCTTCTACTAAATTATTTTCTCGGCGATCTCTATCCGCCTTCGGTCTTTCCAAGATCTGTGTCTGCTCGCCGATAACGGGATCGATCGCCTGCATCATCTGATACTCGTTGACCTCTTTCAAAATCTTGAAAACTGACTTCTCGACTGAGTCCGTTGGGAGTGTCCCTTCCTCTAAGTAAGTCTTTTCCTTCTTCAAATGGGTCACGACTAGGGATGTCAGCGGTTCTAGAGCCGCGGTTCTGGAACCGCGAGAACCGCAGATTGTCTGCGGTTCTAGAACCGCAAGAACCGCTTTTTTTTGCGGTTCCAGAACCGCAAGAACCGCTTCGGGCAGAAGCTGATGCTGGGACCGAATTGAGAGCGACATTTTCGTAACTATTGGTACGCAGGCCTATAGATATATCGATCGTCCTCGACGTATCAGCCAAGAATCCTTCGCGGCGCGCAGAGCGAGGCTACGTGCACCCGAAGTGCGAAGAGATACGCTGGCGAGAGCAGGGAAGAGTGTTCGGCAGCTGCCTTTGTTTGTTTTGGGTCGTGGAGGCCACCAGTGGTTCCCTGCTTAAGTGTGAGAAACCGTCGGACGCATCGGATAAGTCCCGATAAACCTAGGGAAGACATCGTTCGAGAATTCTATGTGAAAAGTAGATGTTGCGAACAATTGCGAGTTCTGAGTTTGAGCGTTTCAAGGAGGGAAATCGTGAATAAAGACGATCATCGTCCTATAGCATCTCTTTCTTTCGAATTAGATAAGTACTGCGATTCGATAGCTCCGTTACGTCATTCCGAACGGGGTTGAGGCCTCTATCTCCCCAGGAATAAGAGTGAGGGCTCGTGAACAAAGCCGTGTACGCCTGTCAATGCGAATGAGCACCCGGCTGGTCTCAATTGGCTCAGGGCTACATAATGGAAGAGAACCGTCCAGCGACTGAAGTGGTCAAAAACCCAAAGAGTTGGGTTTGGCAATGGCTCCTGAAGAACCACAATCAGGCTCAGTGTACCCTCTGCGGGAAGGTAAGACTTTGGCTGGGGAATCCCGTTGTGCGAAGCGAGGAATTCCGGGTTACAGGTCGAGAGAGGTAGGTATGTCCCAGGTAGGTATGTCCATGCCCAACGATTCCCTTCTCGCGAAAGATTTCCGGAATTCGCGAGAAGAGATGATGCAGAGCTTCACGATTGTTTCGCGGATCCCGGATATCAGGGTCCCGAAGCGAACAGTGAGGAGAGTTCATCGTATCATTCGGGTCATCGCTGTAAGCCATGTCATATCTGGGCGCGGAGAAACGAAGAATGTTTCGAGCTCTGCACCTCTGAAATGAGACTGGGAGGAATCGGAAGGACTTAGAATCCACCGCGGGCTCTTCACCCGTGTTCTCCGCACTCTCATCGATACTGTATCAGCCATAAGTCAAGAAATATGTATCATTCTATCCGTAGATTCTGCAGACAAAACGAACGACGAGCTCTTTGATCAAGCATCTGAGAGAAGCGCGGGTTGTCGAAAGCCAGTCCTCCTCCGAGTTCTTCGGCACCGAACAGCCTGTCGAGTTCTCCAGCGAGCTCCGATGGCATCATTCCGTATAGTATCGAGGGAGAAGCGCCGAGCGTATCGTGGAATGAGCCATCAGCGAAGAGGAAGAAGCAAGTCAACATAGATTCCTTTCTGGCCAAGAAGAACTCCCCCAGGAACGATGCGCTCCGTCTCATTTGCGAGTCGAACATGAGCATGCGTCAGATAGTGCAGTCGGAAACGCTCAAAAGACTCTTCCGTCGAGCTTACCCGAGCGATGCTCCGCTCCCGAAGTCGAGAGCTACATTAACGAAGATTCTCCACGACGATGCTGGTGTGATCCGGCAGACGCTCGCAATCAAATTCCAAGAGATCTTAAACAGAGGTTCGAGTCCTCTGCCTAGCTTGTTTTCATGATTGGTTGGACGCTGGTCGACGTCAGGTCGACGTAGGGAGTGAAATGAACTTGAGAACGTCCACAATCCGAACGATCCTCCAGAACAGAGAGGAGATCGTGACATCAGCCCAAAGTATCAGGATGACTTAATTCTCCCGGGTCACTCGGACGAGAAGCAAAACTTTTGAGACGATGGAGAAGATGCTGGCGATTTGGATTGACGATCAAGCTGAGCGCAACGTGCCGGTCAGTCAGGCCGTAATCATGGAGAAGGGTTGGTCAAACTTAGATCACCTATCTTCAGGGAGAGACGGACCCTGTGTGAAGACGAGCTTGGAAAGGATTGGTCAAGGCATGTCCCTAGAGCAATGATGATGCTCAACAGGGCGACTTCGAGAAGCACGGGGGAATCACCTTTTGAAGTACCATTACTTATAACTAGGGCAAGGCGTTTGTGACGGCCGCCACATCCGCCATGAAATCCGCGATTTTCGGCCGGAATGCCCACCTTCCGCGAATTTCGGAGTTTTTTTCACGGGATAAACATGGTCAGGTTAACTCCTCCCGTGACAGACCCCGCATCCCGTTCGATAGATTCCAAGGGGACCATCGATGGCGAGATATCCTTATCCGCTGCGGACTCCTTCCGTGCCTGTCGCGTATTCGACCCCGCGAAGTTGAAAACAATCGAGATCGAAGCCGGCTACGTCATCGAAAATATACTGTGGTTCGAGGAAAACGATCCGGGGAAGGCTGAGCTCCGACTATACTTGTCGGCCAAGAGAAAACTCGAGGCTTCGTCTCATCCGATAGTTTTGTGGATGAATGCGACGGCTCGTTTTCCCGAATTGGCGAAGATCGCTCTGACTTGTCTGAGTGTACCCGGCAACAGTGTTTCGGCTGAGAGGTCTTTCAGGAAATGCGCGACTGTTCTTCGGAATGATAGACGTAGTATAAAAAGTAAGAATCTCAGCATGTACAATATGCTTAATCATAACAGTGACGAAATGTGAGTTCTGGTCCTAGCCTCAAGCCTCCTAGGCAACATAAGGTAATTGACGACAGCAGACAAACATAAGCATGAGCTTTAGTTTTGCTTGTTCGGAGCCATGAAGCTGCCCTTGTCTTTTTCCCGAGTTAGCGCGATTCGTCGACAAAGCATCCACCATAAGTCCGCGATTTTTGCTGGGGAGATCCGCCACAGGTCCGCGATATTCCCGAAAAAAGTCCGCCACAAACGCCTAGCCCTAGTCATATCCCAAGTATTGGATCGCCTGACCAAGGTTGTGGATACTTCTTCGTCGTCAGCGTCATCAGGGGAAATCCAGATTCATGTAGACCCAGCGATGTATCCGGACCCGGAGCCGCGGGGGTCACCGAATGATCTGAATACTGCTATAATGGAGTCCCCGGGCGCGGGATTAGGAAGAGGAAACCCGCCACCTAGACGTTCTAGGAGAGCGGAGTCTTCCAGGGGTACTCATTCGAAGTAGCTGGCGGAGACGCCGTTGTGTGGCGTGGAGCGAAGGTAAGGAGAGAAGCACATGTAGAGTGCTGGCCGAATGGAGAAGAAGCGGCGAGATGGAGTCGGAGCTGTTCGTATAGAATGTCAGTCTCGTGTGCGGTGTGGGATCTCGTCAAATGTTCGACTTGAGATGTCGGGAGGATGTCGCGTCGTCGAGCATGTTTCCGACAACTTCGAGGAAGATGTCGTATGGCACATTCGCGTAGAGAGAAGGGGATTCCGTTGGAGACGAACGCGTCAGCGCAGTCGTAGGGTCTTTTCGCTGCCTAGCGTCGAGGTGTGCGTATCGGAGCCGAGTCGGACCCGAAGCAAGAGAACGGTTCGTGATGTCGGGTCACCGATTTTGTGAGCGGTGCGGGTGCAACACCCATGTGATCGGGTCCGTGTACTGCAAGCCGAAGGACGCTAAGTGTTCGCTGTGTTGTCGGAGGAGACACTACGCGCTCGGACGAAGTCAGATTGACATGACGCTCATCTTCGCCGGTGCAGCCGGCCTGGAGTTGAGGCGGGATCAGATTATATTCGCAAAACGCACCGGTCTCGTCAGGGCTCTGAAGGGTATATGTAGACTGTCAGGAAATCACCGTGGAACCGTGAGTAGGATCTTTCCTTCCTGAAAAAAGGTCTGATGACATCGCCATCAATCGATTTTGATCTCAAGTTTTTTGAACAGTTGAAAACCTATCTGTTCAACCATTCGTCACTACACCAATTGCTTTTCTTTTCGTCTAACGCAGCCCGTCTGGCGATACCACAATGTTACTCTCATTTCTACCTAGCGTAAATCATCCCAGTCAGTTTCCCCGAGCGGGTCGGCACTTAGGTGTGTTAGCGAGTCTAGATAAACTTGTGCCCGAATTGTACATCCAGCGTCGGAACGATCTCCCGCCTTCAAAGATATACTTGTTAAAGAGTTTCCACTGATAACGATCAGAACAGAGAGAAGTAGGGTGCACGTTGAGCATGCCAGCGCGTCGATCAGTCGGTCGCTCACCGCGCGAGGGACAACGCGCGCCGCATATCGAGACGAGTCGCGGCGAAATAAACTCTTGAGAAACGACCGAAACGTGTGTTCTTCGGATTCGGGGAGGCATCAGTTAACAGCTCAGAAGTGGGATACGGGAACGGTGAGTTGCGAACGATCTCGATTTTCTTCTAGGGGGAAGACGCGGCGAATCGTGAGTCGACGGACCTTGGGGAGGAAGAGGCCCCTCCGGATCGCCGGCGTCGGAAATAACCATGTCGCAGGAGCAATT
>NW_003803649.1:15626-16978 GCF_000255335.2 Galendromus occidentalis
CGCGAGTGAGGTGGAGGCGATAGTTGTGCCGGACGAGACGATCCCGGAGGACCTGTTCGTTGGACGCACCTTCCTGGATCTCCCACACTTCTCGCTGGCTAGATTCGAGGACCAGTTTTTCGTCGGCCCTGCCGAGTCTATCCTCAATAGAATTCGCCGAGCACGAACGGAGCGTCCATCTGTGGTCGATGACGTCGAGATCGGGCCTGGCACGGCGGCCCTCGTTCAGGCGAGAACCGCACCTTCGTCGACCATCGTGGTTCGCGCTCAAGAGCGTGATTTCGTTTATCACAGCAACGCCGAGGGGATGGTTCAGCTGTCAATAGAGAATAGAGGGCGGTCCCCTTTGAGAATCTGGGCTGGAGAGCGCTTAGGACGATGCAAGGTGCTGGCCGAGGATGAGTTCGGGAGAGCCGAGTCGGCGGCGGGCTCCTCCTCGGTTGGGAGGGATACGTTGGCTTGTAATACAAATTCACCGAAAAATAGGGTTGGGTGTCAACGGAGAATCGCTCCGGAGGAGGTCATCTTGGGGCCGTCCCTGTCCGGGTCTCAAAGGTTGGAGACCATGCGTCTCATCAACGACTTCTCAGATGTTTTCTCGTTCTCGCTGCAGGAGCTGGGCTGTACGGATCTGATGGAGGCGGACATCCGGCTGAAGACCGATCGACTCCCGGCGCGGGCGAAACCGTACCGTTTTGCGCCCGAAGATCGAGACTTCATGGAGAGCCAGGTCCAAGAATGGAGAAGCGCCGGAATCGTTTCGGACACCCAAAGCCCGTTTGCGAGCCCGGCGTTCGTGGTAACCCGATTGGTCCCCGGTGAGTCCCCTAGAAAGAGGGTCGTCGTTGATGTTCGCCAACTGAACGATTCCGCTGTCGACCTACATTGGCCTATTCCCGACCTCGAGGACGAGCTTATGGATTTGGCTGGCGCCCGTCTCTTCGCCCAACTCGACTTCAAACAAGGATTCCTGCAAATACCCTTGTCTAGGGAGGCGCGCCAGTATACGGCCTTCATAACACCGGACTCAAGCGGAGAATTCACCAGGCTCATGTTCGGCTTTAAAAACGGGCCTGCTATCTTTAATCATCTGGTGTCCCTCTTGCTGGGATCTCTGAGGAAGGAAAAGAAATGCTTCTATTTTTTCGACGACGTTCTCATCAGCGCGGGTGGATTCGAGCAGCTCATGCTCACGCTAAGGGAGGTGTTTCAACGATTAAGGGCGTCCCGACTCACGCTGAATCCAGGGAAATGTCGCTTCGGATTCGAGGAGGTTACCTTCATGGGACTCGTGATCCGGAACGGAGAGATCGCCCCAACGGAGGACAAACTGAGGGCCATCGAACAGTTCC
>NW_003803650.1:0-1053 GCF_000255335.2 Galendromus occidentalis
AGAGCTGGAGAGGATCATCTCATCCGGAGGAGAAATCAATTACGATAAGTTACCCGGTTTTGTTAACTCGATCTCTCAACACATTCTAGCACTTATCACTCTCGGCCAATCATACATAACATTAAGTCCCGCATTCGCCAATAGAATCCTCGCCGAATTATCAAACGAGACGCAGCGTAAATTCATGGATTCTTACAGGTCAACACAAACCACAACACAAACATGCAAGCTTGAAGCGTTAATTAAATTCCTTAAAGCAGAAGCGCTTACAACAGAAGCTCTCAGGGAGAACCAGGGCTCAGCTAGGAGACCACCACACCAACCTTCGAGCTCCAGGAGCAACGACAACTTCCAGCATCGGAACGAGCCCAGGAGACCTCCAACGCCTCCATCATTCTACCAATCTCGAGACCAGTTCAACAATCCCGGCAGAACGACAACCTTCAAGGACTCCTCAAACAGCTTTCACGTGGCTTCATCAGTGTTCCCCAGCCGTTCAGTTCCCAGGGAACCTCCCAGAGGACAAAGCCTTCCGTGTCTGTTCTGCGAAGGCGACCACCCCCCTTTCAAATGCACGACGCCTCTGACGTATGAGGAACGTCAAGAAAAAATGCTGACAGCCAGAGCTTGTTTCAAATGTCTGAAACTTAACCACGATGCGAAACACTGCAGAGAAGGCCCGAAGACCAAGTGCCGTTACTGCAACGCGAACCACTACGCGATCATCTGCCCGAGGGCGTCCAAGAACACCAGCGGCAAGCCGAAGGCAAACTTATCAGTCAACATGGGCATGGACACTCTAGGCGACTCAGTTTTCCTGTGGACGGCGGCGGCATGGGCGGAAGTAGGTTCCACAAAGGTACCATGTCGGATTCTCATCGATCCAGGATCACAAGCCTCTCACGTGACAAGAGCTCTCACCGAAAAATTGAAATCGAGACCTTTCACGCACCTGGATCTCACGATGGGAACTGCAGGAGGACAAATTACGGACATCCGGAATTGTGGAGTACACCATGTAACCCTGAGAAGCAGACATCATGCAAACAGAAG
>NW_003803651.1:0-1231 GCF_000255335.2 Galendromus occidentalis
ATATTACCGTAGGAAGGCCCGTCAAGTTGTGGTGCGATAACCAAGGGGCCATCCTTCTGAGTGCCAATGGGATACAACATCAGAGAACAAAACACATAGATCTGAGGCATCATTTCATACGGAATATGGTCAAGGACGGCCTCGTGAAAGTCGATTTCGTGCCCACTGGAGATATGATCGCGGACATTTTAACGAAGAGTCTTACTGCGGAAAAGTTCAAGATATTTCGAAAGAAACTCGGCTTGCATTAGGTGATCTTGCGCACCGGGGGGTGATAGAAGGATCTGCGCATGATCACCAGCCTCGCGCGTCGTTATCCGGAGGGCTATATAAAGAGTCGCGGGGGGAATAAAGATCATCGATGTATGGCAGATACAACGAAGGGTCATACCTATAAACTTATACAAGCATTGCCGGAAACCAAGCGCGTAATTTCGACCGCGGAGTCGGCCACGGCTTTGGTTTTCTCAGAGCGCTGGAAATACCAGCAAACAGACCTTCGAGGATTCTGGAAACAATTTCACAGCAATTACCTTCAGTATCTGAGATCGGCGCATTACATCAAGCCACAGGATAGCCGCCCACTCGCAGTCGGAGACGTATGCATCCTGCAGTCTCCTGATGCGTCGCGAGCCTTCTGGCCCTTGTGCGTGGTCAAATCTCTTTGCGGCGGGGAGGGCTCTTCGAGTCGCCACAGGTCTTGCGTTATCAAGACAAACAGCGGTCAGACTCTCAGAAGACCGATCCAGCTGCTGTACCGCTTGGAGGTGTCCCAATTCTAAGCCGGTCTCGGGATTCGAGGGCGAACCTCTCCCGTCTCCCGTGAAAATTGAAAACACTTTAGCGAGAAAGTTCAGAGAACCTTATTCGAAAATAAAAATTCCCGGGATGCCCGAGTCATGGACTCGGGCGGTATGAGGGCGTGGAACTACGCTGTTTTCAGAAAGGCATTGGACAATTTATTCATACATATACATTTTCAATCATCTAGGTAGGCTGATGACAGACACGTATCGCATATCATTTATCGGCTATCGCCGATGCAATAGAATATAGGCTTATGAAAACTGAAATAGCTGATATTGGGTATGCATTCTGACGGCGGGCAATTCCTTTAGAATATCAAATCAATGCATGAACGAGCCCTTGTGGTCGGAGTCGAAGCTTCAGATTCTAAATCCAGATCAAAGTTGGATTTCATGAATTGACACAGAGGGTCTTTCTTACCAAC
>NW_003803651.1:1251-2938 GCF_000255335.2 Galendromus occidentalis
CCACAATCGGTAGCAAGAAGACTAGGCTGTTCATTTTGTTTTAGGAGAGAACGACCCTTTTCGAGATATATGGCGACTCCGCCTGATGTTCCGCGCCGCTTATTTTAGCCACTGATGTGTATCTTTCCAATTCTATTGAAGAAGTGTTTTCCATCCAAGTTTCGGTGAAACAAATCAGATGGGCTTACATTAAAACGACGTCATTCTCAAAATCACTGCAATGAGCTTTGAGGCTCTGATTGTTGAAATTTAGCAGTAAAGTCTCGAAGTTTGCAAAATCAGAGAGAGTTTTGCTGTCGAGGGTCTGAAAATGGTGTTTATCGAGGCGAGCCAATTCTGACTTGAGTTGCAGAATCTTAAGATAATCTTAACGGTAAGAGCTAGAGGGTCGTGCTTGGTCTCGTTGGAAAGCTGACGAGAAATGCCACAATTCTAGCCCGTTCCCATTTTTCTCAGTACTTTTCATCATCATTTTTTTCCGAATTTAAATTTTCTTCAAGCTCCCAGACACCGAAGAGCTTCGTGAACATGGATGACATTATGTCACAAATAAACCTAGTAAACCCATGTACACGCATACCAAGTTTCATCGAAATCTGAATAGTCCAAATAGGTTCATTCGCGAACACTTCATTCCCTACCACTGATTTCCATGGTTTTCCGGTAAACGCCCATTGCCGCTCCCAATCGCTATTCCCTGGTCTGACTCTGACCCAGGATCTCGCGGGACACATTTGAATCTTCCCGCGCGTCGAGCAGACGCTGCGCGCCCTCCTTGGTACTACACTTCGATCGAATTGACCGGCGGGGATTTTTATTTTTGATCACGATGATACTTAGAAGCATGACATCGATCCCGAATCAGTCTTCGTCACTATCTTCGTTGATAACAGGAACGGTAGCTCCATCCCGGAACAGCGACTCAAGAATCTCCGCAGGTCTGACGATTCGGGAGGGATATCGCGCATAAGATAGATAGTACACGACGGAAGCTACATGGGAGCAGCAACCGACTGTCCGAGCGCCATTAGCGCACTCGCAGTAATGTCGCTTGATTCCCGCATAACCTAGCGTTTCGGGCTCGTAATCGATATAACACCTGTAGCTCTTGCTCCCAACATGTCTCGACCGGACCTCTACTTTGAGGATGTTGGTTTGGTCCCGGTGAAACTTCAGGTTGATCGTGTTGTCCTCGTTCAGCAGCTCAGCCAGATAAGACACAGATTGGGAGAGCTGGTAGGTTCCAGTGAATAGGATCTTGAGATCCTTCTCTGTCAGTATCGGGAAGTCAGAAATCGAGTCAGAGGTAATGGTTGACCATGGCCGCCTCACTCTGTTCCATCCATTTTCTTCAGCTTCTTGACCCAATGAATTCGGGACTTGTAGCATCTGCTGCATGCGTCCCAGAACCTCATCGAACATACCCTGATCGGATTGGAGGCGCTTCCCGAAACGGTTGTTCAAATAACAAGCGATCCTTGTTAGAACTCCAATCTTCGGAAGCAGATCATTGTCAACTCGATGATCCAGGAGTCTGTATCTTTGTTTGATTATACCGTGTACAGCTTCTACCGCCCATCGAATTTTCGTCACGAATCGAGAAGCGTTGGCCTCATCCGTGGGCAATTGTTTGCGATGACCTTTTAAGGCTGGCATGTAGACAGTGAGACCCTGTTCCTCTAGCTGA
>NW_003803652.1:0-1043 GCF_000255335.2 Galendromus occidentalis
GTGACTCAGCTCTGACGAGGGGATGTCCAAAACGATGATGGAAGAAGCTGAGTTGATGGATCGGCGGGGTTGTAAACTTCTGACACCAATGTTATTTACGGTTGTTTCCGGTTCTCACGAGGGAAAAGGAAAAGAAAAGACGGATTTCGAGTGAGACTCGAGGGGTGATTTCCTTCCTGATCGGGATCGCGTGCAACGCGATGAAGGGGCTGCGTGAGAGTGATTGCACGTTCCCGCCGAATCTCTAGATAGCCACAGGGCGAGAGGGATTCGGGGGAAGAGGGAAACCCGACCAAGACGCCACCGCTCGAGCTTTATTGAGGTGCCAACGGAGTATCCGTGACATATGCTCCTACAGCATGATGGGAGAGAAGTCATTTTTTTGCAGATCGGAGGTCAATGTTCAGTCCATGGGGATTGGTCCATTCTTAAAACGCCCGTAACTTTTGATTGAATGGAGCTACAGGGTCGTGCGGCGCCTCGTTGGAAAGCTGGGGACCTGGGCTACATTTAAAAAAAAACAGCCTCCTACGATGATCCTGGACGCTTTTACGGCGAGATAAAGATTCTCGAATTTGGGAAAAACGTTTATTTTCAAAACATCGTAAGTCCAAAGACTCATTCCTCCGTGAGCAGCCACATAATGAGAGGGAGGGCGGTGTCATATTTTTCTTATGGAAGCTCTCTGATGTGGCAACTTGGTCGAAGGTTAGGTTCGGACGTACAGTAGCTCACGCACTCAAGGAGAACAACCAGAGGTTCAGTAGAAAGTGTAGAGGCAAACACCACAGTAGATTTATTGAAGAGACTCAGGGTTTATATACTAGTGAGTCTAGCTCTTTCCTACTAGTCAGTACATGTAAGGAAGTGGTTAAGATGTTCCGGGTGTCATCCGGAAGAAGAGACCCTACGGTAACGGGTCACCAGTAATAGAACGAAACAGGTTCAACTCTATATATGGAGACATAGGAAACGCTACTGCTTAGAAGACTGAGTGTAGCTATTCTAGAATTTCCTACAACATCCCCTCTAATAGGTAACAT
>NW_003803653.1:0-2906 GCF_000255335.2 Galendromus occidentalis
CATGGATCTAGATGTAATCTTTATGGGTTTACTGTTTTGACGTAAACTCTGCTTGATTACTCGTTCTAGGTCCACATACGAGTCGTGACCAGTCGCCTTGTTGCGAGCTAGCTGGTCTCCTATCTGTTCAACTGCCTTTTTTTTGAAGAGCTTGTTAATCAGCTGGGCCGGCGGTCTTGTTTTGGTGGAGTCGGTCTTGCACTGTAGGGTCAGGAGGTTATGATCACTAATTGCCGTGATTTCCCTCTTTTCGTCTATGTGCATGTACTCGACCATTTCCAGGGCTGAGGTGTTCACGAGTATGTAATCGATGGCCGATTTTCCTCTCGTGTATTTCCCTCTACATTTCTCAGTCTTGTTCAGGATCGTCAGCCCGCAGTCGGAGGCGAATTCTTCAATCTCTTTCTTCTTTCTTCAATCTTTTGATCTCCCGATCAACTTGGATTGCCTAATCCCAACTCTGGTAGATGGTCTGAACTGAATGCCTAAGCCTGAGCCTATGGAACGCCTGGTATTACGTACCTAGTTGAGGACACTATCTAGCCGAGTTGAACACTCAGTCTATTTTTTATTTTATTTTTGTTGGATATATGAAGAAAAGAATATATGATTATAGTTCATACAGCCGACGTCTTTCTACTCTTGCTACGTAATATGCGCTTGGCCTCGGTGGCATGTCCTCCAGCTCGGGTTCCTCGTCTGTTTCTGTTCCATACACCGGTATCGATCGTTGTATCCTGATTTCCGATCGACAGAGAGGGCAGCATTCCCCCATGCTCCCTCTGTGGCCCATCGACACAGACAATTCCAACACGATGAGTGGCCACATGTAGTCACTACGGCGTTCCGGGCTTCGCCCATACATACTGAACACTGCCATCTTGCGGACACTGGCGGTTCCCTGACCTGCCCCCGAGCCTGCGCCTCTTCTTGTTCTGCGGCTGCTCCTTCTTCGACGAATTCCTCACCCTGCGGCTGCATCTCTACCCGGGCCTGATCTTCGAATTCCGCAGGAACTCCCTCTATAACTGCCGCTGCGATCGGTTTTTCTGGCTGTATCACCTCGATTCCTGCTGCTCGGTCTGACTCTTCTCGATTTCCGTCGACGTCGGACCGCTCCGAGGCTGCTCGAACCGGTCTGTCTCGAACCCTGTGAACGTAAACTTGGACCGACACTTCCGCTCGTCCTGAGTCGAGGATCGTTCGAAGAAGGTCGATAGCCTCTGTTGAGCCGTTCGCTGGAATTCTGTCCCTCCTGGGGCCTCGGTAGAGAGCGCACATCCTTACGTAATGGCCTATTTCGTGGCATGCCGTGCATTCTGCATCCCTGGCTCGACATCTGAGCGATCCGCGTGAGTGTCGATTGTCTCCGCAACTCTCACAAAACTGTTGTTCTTCCATCTTGGCCTGGGAACTGGTGTTGCCTTCCTGACCTGATCGCTGTATCCTGGATTCTAGATGTTGATCGTTCCAGAGACGACGACTGAATTATCGTTCCGGTCTCTTGTTCGCTTAACCTCCGCTTCAACTCGAGTTATGATTTGTCGATTGCAGCGCCGTTTTCAATTAATACATGCCTTCGACAATTCTTCCGGTCGTCTTCTAACCATCATGCACATCACGTACATTTCCATCCCGTCTCGAATACATGTCCTACACATTTTAACCATCATGCGACCCTAATACGCTCGGTCTCGCTACCTACATGTTGTCCTCAACACTACTTAGAATATTTTCCCTGAAAGCGTTTCCTTCTAGCTGGCTGTTGCCTAGTTTGCTCTGGAACATTCTCTTCTCTTCCTGGAGACTCCATAATTGCTCTGTTTAGATCTGTTACTCTCTTCCTAACTGGCCTTGATTCTCCCTGATACTTCTCCGTATCTACGTGAATCTGAATTTCCGGAGATGATCCTGATGCTGATTCCGATGATATCTGGATCGCTTTATCCTCTTCTTCTACTCCTTCCGGCTCTGTTGACTTCTCCTTCATCCGCGTCGATTCCCGAATTTCGCCCGGATCTGAAGTTGCTTCGAAGCTTCCCATCAAGGTTGCTTCATCCGCTTCTCCGATGTCTTCAGTAAGCTCGATGCCTGATTGAGCTGGATTTGTCACTTCTTTGTCTCCATAGTCGTCATCGAACGACTCGTCGAATGGAATCGCGTCGTCCTTCTCGTCCGTATTCACCTTGTAATAACGGAGCTGCGAACAATGGGCTGTACAGGTGTACTTTTTGTCGCCTAATTGAATTAGCCTATAGGTATCATTCGGCAGTACTTCGGTAATGACCATTGGTCCTCTGAATTTCGGTTGAAGTTTGGTTGGTTCCCCCGTATAACCGACGGATGGTCGAGTGGTTAGCGCGTTTGTCACTACTCGTGCAAACGTGCATAGCCGCAACGACGCCGCTCGCGCGGGAGGCGGTGTGGGTTCGATCCCTGCTGCCGGAAAAATATGCAGGTACTCGGCCTTGACCCTCCTGGGTACATTTGCTCTATGGATCCGTCCTCGGAAGCAATGTGAATAAGAGTACCCGGGACGTTAAACCTTGGCTGTGTGGATCAGCCCGAAAAAGTTTTTTTTTTTGGTTCCCCCGTATGCAGTGGAAGCCTACTCATAACCACGATATCGCCTTCCGCTAACCTAACGTAATGAGATCTTCGTTTCCTATCGTAATAACACGCGTAACGATCTTGAGCCTTCTCGATTTGCTCGATAACTGCCTCCTGAACTTCCCTCGCTGGGGTCCAAACCTTCTTCTGAACTTCCTCTACTGCCTGCGTATGATTATTGAATCTTGGAAGGTACCCGTGTAATAACTCGAACGGTGATTTGCCCGTCGTTTTCGACGCGACTGAATTCAGCATCATCTGAGCTGTCGGAACATGCTTCGCCCAATCATGTCGAT
>NW_003803654.1:0-1129 GCF_000255335.2 Galendromus occidentalis
ACTTACTGAGCATCAGTGTGGCTCAGGGTGAAGTTACTAGAAAATTTTCCTATTCTTTCTCAGCTGTCCAGTTCGGCTATTTTTCACTGAGTCAACTTCCAGCAGGGAACGTGACGAAGCGTTCTCATCCAGAATTTGAATCCGCGCCTCTTCTATTCCGAAATTTCACGACTGAGGACAGCGTGGTGGAGCTTTCCGAGGTTTCCGTCATTCCGTCCACTTCTACGACTGGTCCTACTTCGTCGACATCTACTTCTACTACATCCAGACCGGTGTTACGATCTTCAGGATTGACGGTTTCTCCTTTTTACCGACGTCATCCTTATATACCCAGTTCGGCTGAGTCTGGATATCCTTCTCGACGTGTGCCGGTACAGGAGTACCGAAGATCTTACACGACGTCTCCCCCGAGGTTGGATTTCAGCTATCGACGAGAGTGGCAGCGAATAGTTTCTACCGAGATGCCGATCGCTGGTAGGGCTTTGCATATTCGTACTGCTACAGCTTATCCTTCTGGAGCTTTCTCCTCAAGTAGTACGATAAGGCCTAATTCCACTCGTCGAGCCACTCAGGCTCCTAAAGCTACTTCTCCTCCTCGATCTTCTACCATTCGTCGATCTTCTTCAACTACTACTGTCAAACCAGTGTCGACAACTGCGACAACCCTTAAACCATCTTCAACCACCACTCCGATTTCTCCGACAAGTGTGGTTATTACGACATCGACCGCTCCGTCGAGTACAACTAAGTCGACGCCGGTCGAGCCGGTTTCTCCCTTATCTCAATCATCTTCTACTACCGTTTCTACTCTGCTTTCTTCCGGGGCTGGAATTTCTCCGTTTCCGAGTACTGTTCAGCCGATTCCCACCACAACAGTTTCGAATTCTTTCGAGATTGATTTCCGATGCGTCTGTGCATCTGGCTAGAGGAGGTGCGATTGTGTAGGCTCAGTCGAGAACAGAATTGTGTCGTCGTCGACTTTCACCATGCGATCAAGGATCGAATGACGGTGACGAGCTTCTCTGCAGCTAACTCCTATGCCAGTGTCGCCGATTTGAAGCGAATAGCGACGGACTGCCGTGATCATGCGATCTATACGGCGGTTGAATAAAGTTTTTCATCTCAATAT
>NW_003803655.1:0-1502 GCF_000255335.2 Galendromus occidentalis
CCGAAAAACCATAGAAATCAGTGGTAGGGAATGAAGTGTTCGCGAATGAACCTATTTGGACTATTCCGATTTCGATGAAACTTGGTGTGCGTGTATATGGGTTTACGGGGTTTATTTGTGACATAGTGTCATCCATGTTCACGAAGGTCTTCGGTGTCTGGGAGCTTGAAGAAAATTAAAATTCGGAAAAAAATGATGATGAAAAGTACTGAGGAAAATGGGACCGGGCTAGAATTGTGGCATTTTTCGCCAGCTTTCCAACGAGACCAAGCACGACCCTCTAGCTCTCACCGTTTTCGAGAAAATCGCATTTTAAGATTTTTGAACTTTGACCTTTTTCTCGAAACTGGCCGCGTCTATTTCTGAGAGACTCGTGAAAAAGTCTTCTACTAACCGAGAGCTATCACCCTATCTAGTCAGTTTTCCAAAACAGATCGTAGCCGGGATCGCCACGTTATTCGGCTGTACCCTTTTCGGTTCTCTTGGGCGATTCGGCGAGGGAATCGCTCGTTCTTGGTCACTATGTCGCGGAACTTCCCTCTGAATTGGTCCGGAGGAGGAGAGAGAAGCGATTCGGACTTCCTCGTTCTATTCGGGAGCAGGGCCCGTTCCTCCGGTCTACGGCTTGCCGGTCGGGGCTTCGATTATCCTTCGTCGTTTTCCTCGTCGCGTCGAAGATTTCTCATTATGTCCAAATCAGCCGCACTAAGTGCTCTGATCTGTAGAATTCTCTCTCCGTTCGTCGAGTCCAGCAGCGTGCCTCTCACGCCGCAGTGTGGCCAAACCCGATTTTAGGCGGCAGGAATTATTTCAGTGAGTTTTTTGGATTATTCTCGTGTTACGAACTCGTATTAGTAATCAGAGGGAATTTCTGGCTCTGAGCTCCTCGGAGAGCCGCGTACAATAACTTAGCAGGTCCGGCAGGCAGAAGATCTTTGACCTCGTTCCGTTTTGTGCTCTCCGCCGAGTCCGAGAAATTTTTCTCTGGTCGTCCCGCTCGAGGTGTTCCTTGAAACGCTTTCGATGGTTCCGGCTCCTCGGGCGCGTCTTGGTATTGGTATTTATGTTGGATATCGAGGTCTACGTGTGTTACCACTCTTGTGAGGCTCGGGAAAACGAAGTGTTTTTATTCCATCTGCCGATTCCTTAAATACTAGAGAGGGGAGAGGGCTCAATCACTTCGGCCTCTCGGCCCGAATACAACATTCCTCCCCTTCAAGTCGAGGCCCCAAAGAATCGACTGAAGCCGGACAGGACCCTGTCCTTGGCAGCCCTCGCCGGCTGCTTGCGCCGACCGTCACTCGTGTCCTCACTGGGTTCCTGAGAAGCAGAACTTTCACCCTCGTCAGAGGGGCCAGCGAACTCCGTAGAAGAGACAGGAGAAAGACTCGATTCAGCTACGGACTGGGACGAGGATTCGGTCGCTACCGGGCTGCAATCTTGTCTCCGATCGGAAACATGCGTCAGAAGCTCCTCGATGAAATGCTCTTGCAGCACCTCCT
>NW_003803656.1:0-4720 GCF_000255335.2 Galendromus occidentalis
TGTCAGTCGGTGCGGGTTTCCTCGTATTTCTGATTGGAGCCCTACGGCTGCTGCTGGGCCAGTGGTTTGAGGCAAATGTTTGCACGAGCTGGTCCTTAAATGCAGTGAGTTCTTCAATTGTGCGGAAGACATAGGTCTCCGAGGTATCATCCTTTCGGAGCTCAACGGACTGTGATCCACTGAGGGGCCGACACAGTGACCAGGACATCTCTCGTTTGAGTAGCGATGCGGATCTCAAAAGGGTGGTCAGGTGCCTACTGAGTTGGAAACGGACCTCGACTCTGGTCTTAGCACCGTTCCCGATAATACCCGCATTCAGGTCTGGAAATTTCCTGATCTGATGGAACACCTCATGTGCCTGCATCTTACTTTCGAAGGTGGCGACGATTGGACTCTGAGAGTTTTTCCTGTTAAGTCGATAGGCACTCGCCATTCTGTGGATCACTCCCGTTTTCGCCAATAGTTTCCTTGTCAATGTCTCGGTTTCGGTTCTGGCCTCGTTTTCCTTCCCGGGAATTCCGAAAATTAAGAGATTAGGGGCCTTCATTTGTTGTTCGTTGAGGTGGCACGCCAGCTGGGTCGCTAGTAGGTCCTCCTTCAAGATTCTGTTCTCCTGTTGTAGCACTGACACCTTACTCTCTAGCTCAACGAGAGTCACCCTGATTTTCGAGGTTTCATCAAGTTTCTCGAGCACTTCACTCTTGTCGGTCGCCATGGCAGCCCTAATGCACTTAAGTTCAGCCAGGATCTTAGCGATCTCACTCATTCTTGTTCTCCCTTGTTGCTTGGCGTTGATTGATGATACGAAACCAGTTCTCTGTGGATCACCAATGACGATATTTCTGCTGGAAAATCACAGAATTGCGGCACTTTTCCCGGTTATTCCGAGAGCGCGCGTCTCATCGCATGTAAACAAAGATGGCGTCTGATCTGGAGACGATTTGCACCTCGATGTCACTTGCCCAGAATTTGAGCTTACCATATTTTTGTCAAACTTGTCATGAGATATGTCAGTCGTTCGGCAACGACTTCGAGATCGAAATTTCTCGATAATTTCTGTCGCTTCTTACTCTCTAATCTGCCCTCTCGGGGCTCGGCTATTAAAGAGGGGTGCTTTGCGCTGTGAGCTCATTCATCATTCCCGATGTCTTCGGTCTTGAAACGGAATGTGGCGAATCCCCATAGATAGCTGAATCCGAGGAGTAATATCAATAAGTGAAGGCCCGCGGAGAAGCTTTTCTGTTGCGATGGGAACGAAACGTCGAACCCCTGCACGTCCCGTCGTCGGTTGCGACGCGGCGGTAGCGGCGACGGCTAGAACCAACTTGCCTACGATCCTCGCATGCGAGAGCATCGTGCGAACCAGGGGCAACAGAAAAAGCGACTCCCGGGTATCCAGTGCCCAAGATTTCCTGAGTTTTCCTCGAGTAGGGTATCCCGGGTGGTGATCGCAACATTTGGTGGCAGCGAATTTCAAGAACCTAAGCTTCCGGACTGAAGCGAGCGGCCAGATCGACACCCACGTGGACCGACTTCGGCTAGCGCTAATCAGAACTCAGCTCGTCCAGCGAAAAAGAGAACGGATTCTCCAGGAATTGTTTTTTGGACATCCAGTGTGCCCGGTGCATCCCAGGACAAAGTCGGAAAATCCTCGGAGCATCTTTCCCGTTGTCGCCGGTTGGATCCAGAGTCATAGACCTTCGGATCACCGGTTGCTTCCAGAGTTTTCACCTACCGAACCACCCGTATAGAGGGGTGACAAAGTGTACGGTACCCGAGACGTCCAGCGTCATTCTAAACGAATCATGGACGAAGCCGGCGAAACCACAGCTTCAGGCTCGAAGGCGACAGCATCGGCGGCCGACAGCAAACTATTCACCAAGCGCGTTGCGTTAAGAAAAACCGGTACATGACGACTCATCGCCGGCCAGCTCTTCGCCGACACCTCAACGCCGACATTTGAACGCCACCCAACCTGACGCCAGGACAACTCATCGCCCCGACGACCCATCGCCGGTCGATTTAACGCCAGACCGACTCTTCGCAGGACAAGCTAACGCCAGTTAACTCAACGCCAACACGGGATGCTTGCTTTTTAGTTCATCCCTCGAGAATGGTTCGACATTTGGTCGGTATCGCGTGTCGTCGCCGTCGGTCGACGAGAGCGGCCAGATCGCGCATGCGACCCGAGACCCCTCCGGCCGCGAGACCGAGAGCGATCGCGAGAGAGCGCCACAGCACCATTGGTCTCGCGGGGCGACTCGAGCGCTACGAGTATGGCGATCAGCCGCCTCGGCGGCATGCCCCGGGAGACGAGAAAAGCCTAGAATTTGGGAATCCCCTCTCTTAGAATCCCCTCTCACAGAGAGGTATCAATTTTTGCAGAGAAATAGACCGGTTGCCGAGTTGTTTTCAACATTTTCCATGGGGTTGAGTCGGGACGAAATTTAAGAGGAGGGAGGGGCTTGGGAAAAAAATAGTTGAGCATCAAGTCCATTGTTGAACGGCTTTCCGTTAGAAGCGTTAAGTTCATTTCTCGTCGGAAAACGATCGATCAGTACGTGGCCTCCCCGAGGTTAGTTGCTCCATCACGTGTCTTTTATAGTTTTCCATAGAGTTATAGGTATGCACATATGTATGTGTTCCCAGACCGACGGTCGAACAATTTGTAGGACATGCAGTTGAGATCCGGGCGCTCAGTGAACGATCCCGCAGGATTTACAGTCAGAAAGCGCAGGACCCAGGATCGAGCACCGGCGATGATGAAGGACGTCGGTTGCCATTCAGGTCCCGACATGGGACCCAACTGGAGCACAGTGGCACTGGGGTATGTGGCCTGGATCGGAGGGTGGGCCATGATACCTGTTAGGCGCCACAGCGCGCCGCCTCGAGACCAGAGCAAAGATCACAATAAAAGTCAGTTGTCTCACGAACATCTCGAGTGTCATCACATTACATGGCGCAGTCGCTATTTCGAACCAAATTGTGCTGAAATTGAGAGAAATTATCCGCAAGAAAGTGACTCGTGATGACCAACACAGCAGAGAACTCGAGAGGACCAGCAGTCCGGGACAGTTGGATGCCGATACCTCGGCCGATGAGGGTTATCCAGGGAGAGGACAAGACGGATCGCTGGAAAGCGTTCCAAGGAGCATTCCTGGATTATGCCATCATCGACAAGTTGTTCGAGGAAAGACCCTTCATACAGATGTGCATGTGCATGTGCATGTGAGCGGTCGCATCGAGCGACGGTGGGAGGAAAAATTGAGTTTTTTCCGGTGAAATCGTGTCTACAGTGTGTGTTAGCTCTCAAAAAGAAGACGAAACAACAGTGGACGCCAAGCTACGACCATCGAGTTGATATTTCCGAGTCAGAGTTGAAAAAGGGTCTGGGCAAAATCTGCCCTCCGAAGCCGATCTGATCGAGTGGGGTCTCAATCGAAAGGTAATTCCGAGAGGAACATTTTCCGCATGGTCCCGGATCCGATCGCACCTCGTGGTCCCCGTAAACGCCCGAAGAAGTTTTTTCTTCAACCCCTTCTATCTCGAGAACGGCTATAGCTACAGAGTCGTGCGATAGCGCGATCGAAAGCTCTCGACGAGAGCTTTCGTTTGAGACCCCTCTCGACCAAATCGGCCTCCTCTAAGGCTTTGAAAATCGGGAACCCCAGTTTTCTAATACTCCGTTCTAGTACTTCTACACGAGGCGCCACTTTGATACTTCGTCAGATAGAAGTCCCAAGTGTCCCCCGACCATTAGCCATCATATCAGGAAAATCGAAGTGTTCCTTCTTGGTGAAAAAAATTATTATTTTCCCCGGCCAAAATCCGTTTTTTTCCGGAATTTTCCCGGTTCGCCCCTTTTTCGCCCGATTACTCCTAAACTAGCGCCAGGAGCCCGTTTTTGAGCCCGGAATCTGAAAGCTGAAGCCGAGAGCTTTCGATTGCACCCCCTGGTCACCCGATTCGGCCTCAGGGACAGGAGAGAACGTCCATCCTCAGAATTTTTCATCCAATCCCATTGAGGAAGCACACGGATATTGCGATTCAGGGTGACACTCATTAGGGCTCATCCGGTATGGGGAGATAAATACGAACTATAGTCCTTAACAAAGATTTCGACTTTATTCAGCCATTAGCTCCATCCGCCTCTGACTCCGTTTCGCCTCCAGACGGCAAAAATAGATTTTCCAGGTTCGCTGCCGGACGAGGGATGGTGTCGAGATGTCTCGCATGAGAGAGATAGAAAACCGCAGCGGCAACGTGCGAACAACAGCCCACCGTCCTGTTGCCATTTGGACATTCGCACCAATACTCCGCGATTCCGTCGATACTGTTCTCGTTTGGATGGTAAAGGATGTAAATCCTGTAGGTTTTGCGATTTACGTGGCGGGACCTTACTTGGAGCTGAACGACGTTCGGCGCCTCCCTGACGAATTTCATCTCGATGTTACCGTTGCTGTCCATCATTTCCGCCAGGTAGGACCGTGCGAGGTTGATTTGGAATGGTCCAGAAACGAACAGGAGAAGCTGACTTTCAGTCAGCTTCGGGAAGTCGGTCAGGTCCTGGGCGGAAATCCTCTGAAGGAGGGTCCGACGTCGATTCCATCCTTCGTTCTCAACCCGCGACCCGAGAGTGTTCGGCAGGTTCATACGATGTTCCATGTGGTCAATGACGACCTCACTCAGTTCGCCCTCTCCCCACGATCGGGGTCCGTAA
>NW_003803657.1:0-6934 GCF_000255335.2 Galendromus occidentalis
TAGGGCTGGGTATTTGTAGCGGTGATTCCGTGAAAACCCCGTGCCAAAAGCCGCGGCATCGGGTCGCGGTACTCTCAGAGAGAACGCCGCGACTTTTTCGCGGCCGTGAATTATTTGCGGACATCGTCGCGGAATTTCACGGCATCTATGTTCATCGCGCTCTCTCGAACTATTTTTTAGCTCATACAATCATTTCATCTTCCGAATCGATTCCCTCTGGGAAATGAAGGAATGATTCGAAAAAACCGCGACTTCGTCGCTCGAATTTCATCGAATCATCGTGGTCATTGGTCATTGGTCATTCATCAAAACGGAGAAGAGGCCGAAGTGCTTTTGTCGAGAGAATAGCAAATAGTATCCCGTCTCAGCCGTCAATGTCTCTAGAAGTCACAAAAAGCTCGCTGCAGTCATGGAGGACACCTCGCAATCAAGAAAAATTTCAAAAACTGCAACGCGAATAAGGCCTGAGGATCGATCGAAGCAATTTGAAGACGGCACGTTCCGCGTAGATACGGGCCGCTTACTGTGCAGTGTTTGCAATGTGACGGTGGATTTCACTCGTAAGCACACCTGCTTGAAACATCTCAATAGCAATACTCATAAGCGGAGAAAAGAACAGCAAGTGTTCGCCAGTGCGAAGAGAGCTAGTTTGGAAAATCTGGATGTTTCTACGGGTGGGACGAGCGAAAGGCAAGTTTTCCTGACCGGACTCGTCGACGCGTTTGCCGGAGCGAATATCCCTTTACACGCACTCGACAATCGAAACCTGAGGAGCTTCCTGCAAGCCAATTTCAATTCTGAGACTATTCCCACGGCAAGCCATCTCAGGCGTTTCTTTCTGCCGAAAGCTTTTGAGGCTCATTTCATAGCTCTGAAACGGTGCTTGGCGAATCGGGGAGCCCTCGCGATCGTCTGCGATGAAACGACCGATGCCGAGGATCGCTACATTCTGAATGTGCTGGCCGTTCCGTCATGTGAGAAACAGGGTGACAAACTCGACGCTCTCCTGCTAGAGTGTGTAGTTCTCGAAAAAACCAACTACAAGACAGTCAGCGAAGCCATCCTGCGCGTTCTGTTCAAGTATGAAATACCCACCCTGAAAATCAGCGCCTTCGTGACTGACAATGCGGCGTATATGCACAAGGCCTGGAATTGTTCATTGCGACCCGTGCTCCTGAATGGCGTGCATGTCACATGCACTGCTCACATTTTGAATCTGATTTGCGAAGTGTGGGTGTCGTCTTTCCAGGAGACGAACAGACTCGTCAGCGCCATCAAGAAAGCTTTCACAGCATCCCCCGCGCGCAAGGCACGGTTCAAGCAATTTCTCCGCGAGAAAGGCGCACCGCAAAAGCTTCCACCTGCACCAGTGCTGACGAGATGGAACACTTGGTTCGGTGCCGTACTGTATCATGCAGATCATTTGGAGGACTACTCAGAATTTTTTTCGCGGGAGCTCGGGAGTAGTGCAAGCTCAAATACGTCCGAAATAATCATCCTGTGTGGCAGCGTCGACGTTCGGCAACAACTCGATCAACTGAGGATATACGCGCCCCATCTCATGGCCATACTGAAGAAGTATGAGGGAACCGACATAAAGGCGCATCTCGTCATCGATGACCTCACTCAGCTAATCGAGTGGTTCGACGCAAGCTACACGGACACGGAGAATCTCGCCTGTACGGCCACTGCTTTGAGGAAGTCATCGCGGAAATTGCAGAGCTACATTTGCGCAGACAGCGCTGAAAGATTCTGTCAGCCGGCAGCCTTTTTCTTTCGAGCTTGCAGGGTGTTCGATCCTTCGAGAGCTAAAACCCTCCGAATGCCGGACAGCTTTGTATTCGAAAATGTGCCCCTGTTTGAAACAGACGCGGTGGCTCGAACAGAATTTTCAGCTTATCTGGCAGCGTTGGACGAGCTCGATACATCTTATCAGCCGCTCGAGTTTTGGAGCAGAACATCTTCTCGGTTCCCGACGCTTTCGAAGATAGCTCTCACTTGCTTAAGTGTCCCAGTCGATAGTGTGGCCGCCGAAAGATCTTTTAGTCAGTATTCAGATGTACTCCGACGATCGTCGATCCATCAAAGATGACAACCTGTCGATGTACAATCTTCTATACCAAAACGCCGGTAAATCACTATGAATCTGTGATGAACCACCCGCTCGGTTGCTGCCGAAATATCATACTTCAGGGACTCACAACCCTAGACACCCTCTCGCCACGGATAAACCTTATGCTTATGAATGAATTGATGGAATCGGAACGGATTTGTCTCTTCTCCGATCGAGACCGCTGTTCTCAACCCCGAGAACGAATGTTGTAATGAATAAAATGGCGCCGTGGTCACTACCCATCAATCGAAAACTGGATGAGCGCGTCTTCATTAGGAACCATTTAACCGTTCAGCGAAATGGTTCGAAGATATGAGGATAGGGGCGGAGGGAGACAAATTAAGACGAGGCAGATCAGAATTATTTTGAGATCCTGAATACCGCGACGGAAACCCGCGACTTCGGTCGCGGTCGCGGCTGCCGCGAAAATTCACGGATTTTGTCGCGGAGGCCCTGAGCCGCCACAAATACCCAGCCCTGCTCATGGCTCGATCCTCCATCCTCGATCCTCGATCCCCATTTCCATGTTCCATCATTCCATCGGTCATCGGTCGCGCATCACGCGACGCGTTATGCGAAATGCGAACGCGAACTCACCGGGGGCGAGGGGCGAAGCTCGGATCCAGAGTTCAAGACAATTCCAGCTTCGAAGCTTGGACCGTGGTGGATAAACAGCGTCAAGACACCAGCGAAGCAGAACGCGACGAGCCACGCGTCGACACTCGACACTAATCATCGACAGCTCTGAACTTCGTCCGCTCCTCTTACATTAGTCGAGAGATGGACGGAAAGACGATGCATAACAATAACGATTCCCCGAATTCACAACGGGTTTTATTTTCCGATAATATCTGTGTCTGTCTCAAGAAAGTGCCTGATCCCGACGGACAAGTGTTCAAAAATGCATAACTTAAGCGGAAGAGCGGAAGAACCAGACCCGTTTTCTTCTCCGTGCAACCAAGAAAATTTTCCATGCAAACGGCCCGCTCCCCCGTCTGAAAGGAATGCATGCGTAGCCTAAATCAACCATTAAAAACTCCGAGTTCTTAGATCATGCACAGAGGGCACAGAACCATCAAGGCTATTAACCATTTAAGATGCCTCCGCACAAATATCGGGTTCCACGCCTAAGGACCTCATTTCAACAACCTCTTCCGTTTCCTTCAAATCGATCACGTTTATTTGCCACCGATTACCGATATCTGATACCTGATCAAGGATCATGAATCATGATATTCATTCAATAACGATGCTCGAATCTTTTATCAATCGAAAACCAAAATATGGGAAGGATAGATTTTCTCAGCAACGCATACGAAAGTTACGCTGTTGTTGCAGTCCAGAACGCTGTTGTTTATATACAGCGGTATCTCGAGTTACTAGCCGAAATAACTTGCACGTCTTCAGCTCGCGGACCCGTCTGGAGAACATAGTTTACAAATCCCAATTATTCACCTAAGGCATGCTCTCCTGAATTGGGCTTCTCAGAATGATTGCTTCTCGAATTCAGCCACCTCCGGTGGTTCCGAACATTTTACCGTCGCGCTCTGCGGGTACGCGCCGCCGAGATCGCTGAACTGCGCATTAAGCCCCTCTCCGGAGCGTCAGATAGAGTACTCCTAGAAGCCCAACGGCCGAACACCCACAACGATACGACTATTCAGTCCAAGATCCGAAACTGATGCGTTCTGAATTACCCCCCAAGTTCATCAGGCTCAACGCAAACGGTAATTGTAATTAAATACTGACTGAGATACCTACTGCAAGACATATCCCCGTCCAGCAATATTCTTCATTCGATTCATTTGCATAAATCAATCAATGATCACTCAATGTTTGCTGCAATCTCAATTGCAACAGCCATGCAGACTCAATATCCGCTGTGTTTCGACGGCCCATACCCACGCCCTCCATCGCACCCATGCATCGACCCCCGTGACACCTTTAGTTGACCGCCTTTACGTTCTCGCTCCGAAAGTTGCGCGACGACGAACGTTCGCAACGGATCATGGACAAGAGGTAAATCGTATCATGCTGCACTTCTGGACGCAGAAGCACACTAAATGGTCCTCTTCCGAAGTTCGGAACGCTCTTCGTAAGCACCGTATGATGGTTTCCATGGTGTCTTTACCGGTGACATTGAACAATGTCTCCAAATCCGGAAAATTAATCGATGTACTCGAAGTCAAACTTCGTTCGTCGACCGTGCTTAGGACTCCACCGCGAATAATGACGATATGCTCCGTAATACCTCCGCACGGGGAAATACAAGAACCGAAGAAACCTGATTTTGACACGTATGTCAAAACGCTCATCGGAAACTGTGGGCCATGCATGATCTGTAGCAATCCTGGGAACGTGACGTCGCTTTCGTCTACGTACGCGCTAAGCAAGCCCATTCTGAAAACGGTAGCACTAAACTTCCAATCCGAATTCCTTCCCTCCACATAATCGTCATTTGGATATACATACTGATCAATAAATCAAAAATACCTTATGTGCTATTCTCCCCGGTCTTTTCTTTGCTCCTCAGTTGACCAGTATTTTTTGATACTACTACGCTCATAGCGGAAGGATTTATGAGCGTTTCCGCTGTTGTTCATCCTGATTGACCTTTGAGAAACCCATCCATCGGATTAGAAATACAGTAAAAGCTCGTTGTAACGACCCCCATTACAACGAATTTCTCGGTACAACGAACAAGGAATTTCTCCTGCTTTGGCCGGCTCGCCATAGGGTTTTATCTCTATGGCGGTATTCGTTACAGCGAAAACTCGGTACAACGAGCCAGTTTCGTCGGTCCCTTCGTGTTCGTAGTAACGAGCTTTTACTGTAAATCACTACCAATGCATACAGCGAATCGTCCCTGCCGAACGAATGGTGCCCAGCAGTCGTTGTCGCCGAAGGGCACAGCAGCGGGCTCTCGAGGCGATCTCCGTCAATCGCCCTCCCTGCTGGAAGTAATCGCCCTACGCAACGTGTTCCGAAGTTCTCTGTTGACTTCCTCCGAGTGTTCGAATGTTCAATGCTTCACATTGCAAGGAATGCCCGAGACTGTGACACCGGGAGCAATGTATGCGCCAGCAGCGCATCGACCCAGCGTCAGGCTGGTAATAATAATAAGAATAAGTAATGGGAGTAACACACAAGGCTTGCCTGTGAGCACACTGACTGTGAGTTTATTCCCTCATAAATAGAGAAGCTATCGGCTGCATAATGCATAGTCGTCGTCATACCTACTCTGATCTTCCCGTTGGCTTTGCGGGCTACGACGATTAGCGGCAGTTAGGATGAGGCCACCCTATTAGTTCGAGTTCTAGAGATCATGGAGTCGTGTAATTTGAATCTGACACCTCGAAACGATGCACCTACACGGAAGAATCATCTCGAACAAGTTTCATCAAGCAGCGTCGATTCCTCTAGATTTTGTGCGAGAGAATTGATATTTTTTGTTGGAGGTCTGGATAAGGCCTCTGCACATTCCCACCTCGGAACACCACATTTCCACCAATTTGTCTGTACATCGATGAGGACGAAGTGTCCAGCTTAAATCGGCGAGGCAGCCGAGTCTTCAGAGTGATCATTTCGTGAATAATTCAGTTTGCCGTGTCTCTACCGTAAGGGTATTCTCAGTGAGACCGAAAAAGCTTCCATCGTGGCCTACAGTGATTGTGGTCTGTCGATGAACCAGATCACGGTCAAACTCAACCGCTCGAGATGTGTGGTGAAGAATTTCTGCAGAGACCCAACCTCATACGGCGAGAATCTTTCAAAAAAAAAAGAGCAGGTTTGGCTACGAGCCAAACCGATGTTTGCGTAGAACTACGTCGATTCTTTTGAAGGTACAAAATCACTATAAGCGAACGATGGCTGAAGTTGTTCGAAGAATTTCTAGGTCGCCGCGCTAGCAAGAAAAAAAAAGAGGAGTCGGAAGTCCCGAGACCTGGGATATCCGCTTTGATTCTCTCCAGAAATCTGAAAAAGTTCCTTAACCAGGTCAAACTGGTTTGTAATGCAGGTCAGTTGTGTAGATTCGGAAGGTTTATTATCCTGGAAGTTCGCTTTCCGAGGCGTTCGTTAACCGTGAGCCCACTGTAGTGGGCCGCTCTTTCCAGTTTCTCGAATGACGGAGGTACGCCGACCGCTGCTACTGTAGAGTGGATATGTGGCCTCGTGGTCGCTAGATTCTTCCCTCCATGCTCGGTCGTTCCTCGCGATGACCTTTCACGTAGAGCGTAGTCGGTGTTGGACTCCTTTTCACTTCATGACTCAGAGACCGACCCGCCACTCGGTCCTGGTCTCTCTTACATTCGCGTCGCGGCCACTGGAAGAGGGGGATCTTCCCTGTTCGCGTATGCAACCGATCCGATTGGCTATGGTGAGATGATCCGACGATGCTCGATTACCGTAAACCCTCCAATAGCAGCTCCCCTCCAATCGAAACCCCTCTCTAATAAAGGCCCCCCTGCCGGACCTTTTGAGAAAATAAAAGCACCCCTCCATAAGAAGCCTCTCTCCAATAGAGACTCCACTCCAATAGGAGCCCCTCTCTACTAGGAGACCCCGCACTGCCGGAGTCGGCTGAGGACAAGCTGACGTGATAGAATCTGGACTGCGACGCCCAAGGATTTCCACCCAGACCGGGAACACGCTCTCCCCCAGAAATCCATCATCAATTCCCGGAGCAAGATTTCTCTTGGAATATTAGAAGCCCCCTCCAATAGTAGCCCCTCTCCAATAGAAGCCCCTCGCCGGAGGTATTTGAAAAACGGGAAAGTAGTAGCGAGCTATTACCGTATGTTCGCGTGAAAACGTCTCTCG
>NW_003803658.1:0-8148 GCF_000255335.2 Galendromus occidentalis
AATCGCACCAAAACTCTGCCAGGTATAGCCCCAACCGAGCTCTATCCGCCACCGAAGTTTCATCGATCTAGTCCACTCAGGGGCGGAGCTAGAATTTTTTAAAGACGAAAAATGGCGAAAAATCGAAAAAGTGAAATTTCGAAAAAAACTGGACCTGATGGAGAAAATCTGTTAAGAAATTCGGATTCAGCGCCCCCGGTTTACCCCGAAATAGCTTTCACTTTCTTTGTAACGCGAAAAAAGTTTTTTTTTGTCGAGCTGTGTAATCAATCAGAGACCTCTAACTCCAGTGTCTACGAATCCAAGCGAGATCAAGGCGCTATCCCCGGCGAACCTGCTTTACGGATACGAAGGAACCACATTTTTTCCGGAAATGTCGGACAGACCAAAGAACAAAGCAGATATCGGAGCGGTGGTTTTCTCGAAGCGGTGGAGCTTCCAGCAAACTGTCCTGACCGATTTCTGGAAGAGATTTCAAACGGAATACCTGGCATTCCTTCGTTCAGCACACAGCAGAAAACGGGTGAATCAAAGGTCGCTACAGACGGGCGAGATCTGCATCCTCAAAGAGGAAAATACGTCCCGCGGTTACTGGCCGCTAGTTCGAATTCTGAAGATGCACGGAGGGAAGGAGTCAGACTCCAGGAAACGCTCATGCACCATTCTCACCGGTCGTGGTCAAACTCTGGTCAGACCAATCCGGCTGTTGAATCCTTTGGATATAGAGAATCCCGACCCGCTTCATTAAGGATTTCTCCACACCCATGTACATACATTTATCTACCCACCATAGATATAACAATGCTAGGTAATGTCGGTCATTAAACTTACAGATCGGAACTCGGCTGTAGCCTTCATTGTCGTCGTCATAGTTGTCCTCGTCGTCCCAACTCAGAGACGAGTCGCTGGCTTCCGCGATGCTTACTTCGACCTCTTCGTCGGATTCTTCACACTCGCTGATATCGATTTTGACATCACGGTCAACAGCCCACGACAACTCGCTAAATTGTCGTCTCATGAAATCCTTCGAACCACGGCTCTTACGGCCGCTACGTCCATCACGCATATGCCGAGGAATCAAAACTCGTGAACGTAAACGAGTCCTCACGCGACAATGGCGGGGAGACGGACCGGAGTAATCGTCGGCTTCAGCGATCGCTCGAGCGGAACTCGAGGGACCGGGCACGGAAACGTCATCGTCTTCCTCACGATCGTTATCGGCGGTCAGCGGGGTCTCGTCCTCATCCACACTTGCGGTTTCAGCGTTCTCTTCTACGTCTTCGGTGGCGGGCTCGCTTGGCTCGCTTGGCTCGCTTGGCTCGCTCGGCGGGGAGGGCACGTGGAATCCCGAGGATCCAGCGGCGGTCTCAGCTCGATGATGAGCGGTCAGCTCAGTGAACGGACCCCACGAATATGCAGGTGCATATTCAGGATGTTCTCCAACCATTCGGAGACGTCTCGACTCCTCGAAGAAGGGGGAGCGTTCGGTAAACGTCAGCCGTCGCCAGGTCGTCCGCAGAAGACGATAGAGAACCAAGCCGCTACGGTCCCTCAAAGACCGTTCTCGCCGCAAACGAGAAGAGATGTAACACCCGAAAGGCGAATTATGGAAGGTTTTCCGGGTTGAACGACTTCCAGGAGTTCTCGGGCGGGTTGACGGGCCGCGCCGTAGTCCTCGAGCGTGACTCGGGAACGCTAAGGAGAACCGCGGACGGTGGGGAGGGCTCGAGCTTCGGGAATCCGACCGAGAGTCCGTTCGGGACTGGCGAGAGACCATTTTTACGAGGACGGTTTCGGTAGCACGTCGGCACTGGAGACGAGGGCCTCGAAAAGGAAGATGGCGGGCTCAGGAGGTTTCGATTTCCTCAGCCAACTTGTGCGAGGGAGAAACTTCGGGAGAACCGATGTTCTGTGACCGACAGACGAGTGCTCCAGAGATGGATATTCTCCCGAATTGGTTCACGGCCAATTCGGTGGGGAGTGTCACGAACCGGGTTCGGTGAAGTTTAGGTGTTTACATCGGTACGCGCGTAGAGACCGATTATGTATATATAATACCCTATCTGTCGTGAGGTGTAAGGTGTAAGATCTTCGAGGCCCGAGAGGCAGAGGGGTCACGGGAAAGGGGGGCTGTTGCGCGGTTGTCTCCAACCGCGCATCCAGTCAGTTTTTAGTGAGTCAGTGACAGCTTCAGAGACGATTCACGGTCGTCTCTGCCAAGCTCTGAATTGCTAGAATAAAATTACCCCTGTGTCCACACCCAGTGAAACATAATGTTATACTACTCGGAATTTGGATGAAGCACTCGATCGGAGGTGTGTTCGAGACCGGCGGTAAACCACGACTGGTTTCGCTGTCATGTTTATTTGGCAGGCTTGATAGACCGTCTGCTTGTAGCGGTCTGATTCAAATGAGCAGACCTACCTAACAGTTTCCCCTCATTTGAAATTGGTGTCGATGAATATCACAATTTCCAATTATATTATAACATTATTTACATGCTTCCACAATTACTTTCGTCTTCGTCTCTGTAGCGTTTCGGAGGTACTCCTTTGTTTCGTCTCGAAGATTCTCTGACGGTAGTCTTCTGTTGGTTTTTCTGGGGGCACTCTCGTTTGTTAGTGGTTCCTCTTCCCCCACCGGGGAGTCGTCGTTTGACTCTTCCGAAGGATGTTGTTTCTCTTGGTTTGTTGCTTGCTGGTCTCCGCTTGCATGAGATTCTGATGGTGTTCCTTCGATTTCTGGAACTTCGGGACCTGTGGTTTCTTTCGGGATGTTAATTTCACAGTCGATCAAGCAGTCGAGTTCATGACTTGTGTCTGAGTTTTGGTCGGTGCGTTTTCGAATCTGCTCGTAGTGTCTTCTCCATGTACCGCTTGGGACCGACACTTCGCAGATTCTAGAGCCGCAGTTCTTCTTCACTCGACCCGAGGTCCATTTCTGATGACGAGACCTGTAGTCTCTAACGCTGACTAGTTCGCCGATGGCGAATTTCGATTCTGTCTCGTCGATCGGTTTGGGCAACGATGGTTCGCGTAAGAGGTCAAGTCTCGAGCGCAGTTCTCGACCGAGCATGATGGAAGCGGGGCTTTCTCCTGAGGAGCTTGAAACCATTCGCTGTCTAAACAGAAATCTAGCTAAACTATCGGCCAGATCCTGTTTTTCGAGCGAAAATTTCTTGAGAGCTGTTTTCATGGTGCCCACGTAGCGTTCCACTTGGCCGTTTGATGCGGGGTGAAATGGCGGTGAAGTCATTTTCCGAATTCCGTTTGTGGCGCAGAATCTCTTCATCTGTTCGGATACGAAGGTTGGGTCATTATCCGTTACGATTACGGATGGGATCCCAAAAAGGAGCAATCGTATCCTTGAGATGTTTGAGAGTCGTACTTGACGTTTTGTCGTTGCTTATGAATGCTTCTAACCACTTGCTGAACGCGTCCACAATTAGTAAGATGTATTTCCCTTGGATCGGGCTGGCATAATCCAGATGAATTCTCTCGAAGGGAAATTTGCACGGTTTCCAGCTATGTATGACTTCTCTTGGTGGACTTCGAGCACATGCCAAGCAGGCGGGACACGATCGGGATAGCGCCTTTATGTCATGGGATATATTCGGCCACCAGACGAAGCGACGGGCGAGTTCCGTCATTTTGCGTTCTCCGTAGTGTCCCTCATGCAACTCCGTGAGCACCTGCTCTCGGCAGTTTTTCGGTATGACGATACGATGGCCTCTGAGTAATGCTGAGTCCTGATGGAGACTGAACTCGCACGCGTCTAAGCCAAAGAATCTCGGGGCATCCTTGCAACTCCTTGGCTCTCTGAAGAACTTCAAGAGTGGTTTCAATTCTGGATCACTTTTCGTTTCCTGCACTATTTCTTCGAAACGTAACGGGGTTTCGGAGATTAGGTTTACGATGAAACAATCCGAAGCGTCCATCTCCTGTAGTCGTTCACTTCTTGCTGGCAGTCGGGACAATGCGTCTGCATTCCCATGCTTCTCTGATTTTCTGTACACGATGTCGAAGTTGAAGGCCAATAGGTAGATCGAATAATGTTGCATACGGGTTGCTGACAGCGGAGGCAGGTTTCTTGAAGGATGGAATATCTGCACGAGTGGTCTGGAGTCGGTTATCAACTTGAATCGTCGCCCGAACAGGAAATGAAAAATCTTTCGACGCCCGTCTTGATTCCGAGCGCTTCTTTGTCAATCTGGCTGTATTTTTTCTCGGTGTCTGTTAGAACCCGGGAATAATACGCGATCGGGCGCTCTGATTTATCCGGATAGCGGTGGGACAAGACAGCTGAAATTCCGAACGGTGAAGCATCGGTGGCGAGTAACAGTGGTCGCTTCGGATCGAAGGGTACCAACACCCTCGGCGAGCAAAGTTCTTCCTTTACGGCTTGGAATGATTTCTCCATACTCGAATCCCACAGGAATTTAGCGTTTGATTTCAGCAACGAGTACAAAGGGTGTGCCAAATCAGCTAAACGTGCTGCGAATCCTGAGTAGAATTGAATGATGCCGAGGAATGATCGCAAGTCGGATGCGTTCTTGGGTGACGGCGCTTCGCGGATCGCTTTGACTTTATCGTCGCATTTATGTATTTCTTGATTTTTGATGAGGAACCCGCAGTATGTCACCGATTCTTCGAAGAAGACACATTTTTCTGAATTCAGGCGAATGTCGTGCTCGTTGAGACGAGAGAACACTGTGTCAAGCCTCCGTAGATGCTCCTCGTTCGTGGCTCCAGTAACCAGAATGTCGTCCATTACGCACTCGCAACCTGGAATGTCTGCGAGAACACCCTCGATGAACCTCTGCCAGATCGCTGGGGCATTGGACAGGCCGTTCGCCATTCTGTTGAACTGGTATAAGCCTCTGTGAGTGTTCACAATCAAGTACTTCCGATCCTTTTCACGAACAGGCAGGTGGAGGAACGCAGAGAATACGTCAAGCTTGGAGAAAGTTTTCCCATTCCCAATGTTATCGAGAGCATGTCTGATGTTTTTGAGAGGATGGGAGTCTATCTTATGTGACGATTTATTCCTGCTTTGAAGTTCCCACAGATCCTGACCTTCTTGCCTTTCGCTCTGGGAACGACACACATCGGATGGCTCCATTCGCTTGTGTTCACTTTGGTGATTACTCCGTATTCTTCTAGGAAGTCGAGCTCCTTGTTGGTTTTTTCGATCAAGGCTTCAGCCGGTTGATGAGCGCCTGAGGTATATGGCGCTGGATCCTCCGATGTCAGTTCCAGTCTCGCCTCGCTATTCGGGATACATCCTATGCCGGGTTTCGTGAGATTCTCGTACTTCCCGAGTAATTTCCGGGCTTTGCTTTTGAAGTCCTCTGTATCTGAGGCTCCGTAGCTGCTATTTTGATTTGAAGCGTTCAGATGATGTACCTTATTTTCGCCTGTCAGCAGTTTAGACCAATGCAATGGGAGTTCACGGAGCCAGTCGCGACCTATCAACTCAGGGAATTTGTCATTCTCCATGAGATATAGTCGTAGTGATTTTTCCTGGTCTCCGTAGACGACGCTGACTTTGGCAAAGGAATGCGGTTGGAATATTTCTCCAGTCGCGCTTCGTAGTTGAATATTATTCTCGTGAAGTTCATGTTGGGGAGCGATTCTTCTGAATGTCTTAAGGGGCATCGTGGAAATCCCACTCCCTGTGTCGATCTCCATTTGAAGTGCGTGTTGCTCAATATCCACTTCAACTCGAATTGGATCCTTCGAGTTGACATAGCGAAATGAGACCTCCTCGAGATAGTTTTGATTCGAGAGAGTGGTCCGTCGGCACGCTTTTTTCAGGTGACCGACTAGTCCGCACCCAGCGCACTTCACACCTTGGTATCGGCAAGTTTTCGCCGAATGACCTTTGTCTCCGCATCTGTAGCACCCCGCTTGATTTGAGCTTGCAGGGTATTCAGAGTTCTTTCTCAGGGGTTTTTGATACGTTTTCTTCCGGAATCCACGAGTCGAGATTTTATTCACGTCTTGTTGCGCAGATCCATTGTCGTGGATTGCGCTCGTTGCTTTCCTGATCGACAGGAACGTGTTAGCTAGCAGGGAAACTTCTGCCAACTTGGTGAAATCTCCTTCTTTCATGAGAATTTTCTGCATGATTTGCTTGTCTTCAAGACCTTCAGTGAATTGTTCTATCAATCTCTCCTGGAGTTGGTCCGCTGAGAAATGACAATCGACTGCGGCGTGACGAAGCCGATTTTCGAAAGTGCTTAGGGATTCACCTGCCGACTGACGGACCTTCCTGAATGCGCTGCGAGAAGACCATTTGTTTTTCAATGGTTCGTAGACCTTTCGGAGAACTTCAACGATTTCCACGAAACTGAGATCTTTTGGCTTCCTCTCGGGTTGCACTCTGTCCATGAGTTTCCGGTAGGCATCAGCTCCCATCCACGATATGACTGCGTTCTTTCTCTTTTCCTCGTTTGACACGTCGTGTAGGCTGAGATGATTTTCCAGTCTTTCAGCCCATGAGGAAAATTGCTCCGTTGACACATCGAATCCGCCGAATGTAGGCACGTTGTTGGTCGAAGCCATCGCTTGACTTTAGATTTCACGTGAAAATCGAGGCGGGTCACTACCAGGTCTGCCGAGACACGATGTACTTTCCTTCGAGTGGGTTTGAGATCTTATCTTCGTCGCCAGTTGTTATACTACTCGGAATTTGGATGAAGCACTCGATCGGAGGTGTGTTCGAGACCGGCGGTAAACCACGACTGGTTTCGCTGTCATGTTTATTTGGCAGGCTTGATAGACCGTCTGCTTGTAGCGGTCTGATTCAAATGAGCAGACCTACCTAACACATAAGTTAGGTTGTTTTCCATCTGATCAGTGGCGGGCGGTCACAAGAGCGTCCAACATAAGGTTGGAGACGTATAATGATGAGGAAATCAAGGTGTCAGGCCCCATAGAGTGTGAGCTCGACTTCAGGGGACGGACCTGCCAATGCGAGGTTGTGGTTGTTCCAAGAGGTGGAAAACCGATTCTGGAAAGGAACGCGCATGCTTTGCTGGGGGTCACGATAGACTGCTCACAGGGACACTGCTCCGTCCATGCTCTCGATGAAGCGGGAATTCGGGAGCGCTTCAAGCTTTTTTTCGTCTGCTACGTGCTCGATTCAAGACGTGCTTCAATCAGCTCTTCCTGAATTTCGGTTCTCCTTTGTCTTTCCGTGCCTTTCGGTTCTGAGAGCTCACCCATCAAGTCCTACTTCTCTCACCTGAAAATTCTCAAAATCTTCCACCGCGTCTTCACCTCACTGTGTCTTCTTCTGAAGTCCAGGCTGGACCGTCTCGTTCTGAGACTTGTCCCAGTTGTCAGGAAGGTTTTCACGGTAACCACAGACCGTCCTCCTGCTCGTCGTGCAGCTCCCGTACCCATAGGAAATGCACGTCTCCTGACTCCGCAAGAAGACTCTTGGCTAATCCCTCGGCTTCCGATTTTCGCTGCATGTCATGTCGTGCTCCCAAGCCCCACACACCTTCATCACCTCATCTTGTATCGGAATCTCCGTCGTCACCAACTCGTGCCCCTCTGTTTACCAACGATGACGCCCTTTCCACTCCCCGTCTCCAGAAGGCTACTCCGCCAATCTGCCCCTCTCTGCTCACCCCCGACTCTCTCGAGGCCTGCCTGACATGCGGTCCGGTGTACACGAGGGTCTCTGGCCGGTGCCCGTTCTGCAATTATGTTTCTCTTCCTCATCTACATCAACTCGGTCCTTATCTATGGCAACTCTCTGTCCCCTTCCCTCCGTGTATTGTCGTTCGCCGACGATACGTCAATTCTGTACAAGATCCGTAGAGACGAGGTTGAAGCGGACATAGCCGTCTTGAACGACTTCCTGGACCGTATCTCCAACCTTTTCCTTACCCTCCGTCTCACCGTCAATACCTCTAAAACCTTTGCCCTCCTTTTCCGTCACCGCAACTCGGGAACTATAACCCTGACGGTTGCATCGTCTGGGAGACTGTCCCCATCTCGTGGTCCCCCTCGGTCAAATGCCTTGGTGTGATCCTCGAATCCAACCTCTCCTGGAATGCTCACCTCACAGCTGTCCGCAGCAAACTAAACTCCATCATATTCTGCCTCCATCGTCTACGCCGCCTTGGCCCCCCCG
>NW_003803658.1:8168-13333 GCF_000255335.2 Galendromus occidentalis
CGCCTTGGCTTCCCCCGATCCCTCCTCATTCAAATTTACAAAATATTATTCACCAGCACTCTCATCTACGGAATCTCGGTGTGGGGCTCCGCTCCCCCACCTCTCTTTCTCCGCTTGTAATGTGCCAGAGAAACGCTCTCAGAGCTGTACTTGGCCTACGTCAACGCTCCCCGATCTCCGCCTATTTTGCCAAGTTCTCCCTACTCACTCTCGCCGACTTCCACCATTATCGCCTTATGTGTCTCGCCTACCTGGGCTCCCGTGGCCGCCTCCCACCCCCTATCCATCTCCCTTTCCGCCCCCTTACCTCTGCTCGCCGGCATAGCCCTCTCGACTTTTCCCTACCCCCTATTCGGTCCGATTTCGCACGAGCCTCGCCGCTATATCTCATTCCAACCATCTGGAATGCTTTACCCCTAGATCTCCGCACAACTGACCGTTACCCCACCTTCAAAAGATTACTTAAAGCCTACTTGATCGCCCGTAGCCCTCCCAATCTAACTCAAACCTAGTGTTCACCATCATGCCTCTCCTCACAATTCCACCATATATGCGGCCTTCGCCTGCGTTTGGTTTGTTTGGTAAATAAATAAATAAATAAATAAATAAGGGTGTGTTTTCAGAGAGGCTGGGAAAAGTTCGTGGGTTCGTGCATCGCGTAAAAATGAAGAAAATGGTAAAGCCGGTACAGCAGAAGGTTCGGAGACTGCCAGTTGGAAACCGAGACACCGTGAAACGGGAGCTGGATGGGTTACTGGAGAGAGATGTCATTGAACCAGTGGAAGCATCGGAATTCATTCAGGAACGGTTGTGGTCGCCAAGAAGGATGGCAGGGTAAGAATATGCGTGGATCTGCGACAGGTCAATGAGAATATTGTGGTGGATGCGTTCCCGTTGCCTCACGTCGATGACCTGTTCTTGGAGTTAAGCGGGGCGAAGGTTTTCTCAAAACTAGACGCGTTGTCGGCATACCACCAGGTAGAACTAGCGGAGGAGTCCCGTGACCTAACGGCATTTATCACTCCGTGGGGGTTGTTCCGTTATAAGCGAGTGTGTTTTGGGATATGCTCAGCTCCATCGGCGTTTCGAATGATGGTTGAAATCTTACGAGGCTTACCGGGAGCGGTAATCTATCTCGACGATGTGCTGATTTTTGGAGGCTCTCGGCAAGAACATGACGTCCGGTTGACGGACGTGTTGCAACGAATCCGACAAGCGGGGATGACGTTGAATAAAAAGTGTGTCATAGGCACCGAAGAGATTGAGCTCGCAGTATTTACTGTCGACTCAAAGGGGATTCGACCGTGCGCGGATAACCTTAAGGCAATCGGGAATCTCAGAGAGCCGACGAATGCATCGGAGGTCAAGTCGGTCTTGGGCGCCGCGGGATTCTATCTGCGCTGTGTTCCTAATTTTTCAGACACCGTTGAACCGATGCGTAGACTATTACAGGCTGGAGCGGTGTTTCAGTGGGGAGAAGAGCAGTCCAGAGCATTCACGGAGATAAAAAAGAAAATCGTGACGGCATGCCCGTTGGCCATCTTCGACCCTAACCGAGAGATTATCGTGGCAACTGATACGTCCGATGTGGGGGTTGGGGATGTTCTCCTTCAACGACACAGTGTAGGGGAACGACCAGTGGCGTATACGTCGGCGTCATTAACTGCGACACAAGAAAATATTCTACCGGAGAAAAGGAGGCACTCGCGTTCCTGTTCGCGGTTGAAAAATGGCATGTGTTCCTGTGGGGTAGACGTTTCGAACTACGAACGGACCACCAGGCGTTGGTCACACTCCTGGGTGCCAAGTGAACCGGCAGAGCTCCTCTCAGGATCGGTAGATGGCTAGATCGGCTGCGCAACTACAACTTCGACGTCGAATATAAGGCGGGCGCCGCCAACTCCGTCCCGGATATGCTATCGAGATTGCCCTTTGGGGAGGCAGTAGAGGAACGTAGCAGTGACGAGTCGGTGGTTGCATTGTTGGAACAGAAATGCAGACCCTTAAGATGGGACGAAATCGCAGCAGAATCGGCCGCGGACCCTGAGCTCGTGCAAGTTAGGCAGTGGTTAGTTGAGAATAGACCCAAGGTTGAGAGTAGTTGGCGAAGTGTGTGGAATGAATTGTCGTGTGAAGATGGGGATGTGATGAAAGGTGACAAGATTCTTCTCCCGGAAACTCTACGAGGTCGAGCGTTCAGGATCGCACACGAAGACGCACATCAAGGAATGGTGAAAACGAAACAGCGGTTACGGGAAGCTTTCTGGTGGCCGCGAATGGACAAGTTCGTGGAAACGGCGGTCAAGGAATGCAGGCTGTGCGCGAATCATGACAAAACAGCGAGCTTCCCACCGGCTCCGTTGACGATGACGCCGTTACCGGACGAACCGTGGAGCAGGATAGCAATAGACATCCGCGGGCCGGATAGTTCGATTGGGGCCCGGAATCGTTTTGCGATTGTGGTGATCGATTTCTATTCGGAATGGGTTGAAGTGGAATTCGCGCCAGATGTCACGAGCAGCCGAGTAGTCAGCATGTTACGAAAGCTGTTCCACCGAGAGGGTGTGCCGGAGGTGATTGTCAGTGACAACGGCGTTCAGCTCGTGAGCCGGGAGTTCCGAGACCTGATGACAGCCTACGGGGTCAAGCATGAGAGGGTGTCCAATTATCATGCTCAGGCCAACGGTTTAGTGGAACGGTTTGACAGGACGTTGGGTGATTTCTGCACAACCGCAAAACTCCGCGGGGGCGATTTCAACGTACAGATGACACAGATGGTTGGAGCATACAACGCCACGGCCCAAACGACTACTGGAGTGGCACCGGCGACGTTGCTTCATGGGAGACCGATGCGTACGAGACTGAAAGTACAAGGGCAGCCCTGCTCCGATACGCCGGAGCCCGTCAACAAGACACTTCGTGAGCGAGTGGAGTATCGTCAACAGGCGCAGAAAGCCTACGCGGAGAAGAGACGATCAGCAAGAGTGCGAGTACACCCGTTACGAGTCGGTCAACACGTCCGCATCAAGAAACCGTCTGTTACCAAGGGTCAGAGCAAGTGTTCGGAGCCGAAGGAAATTATCGAACAAGTGGGAAAACACTCGTTCAGGCTGGAGGACGGGAGGAGATGGCACCAAAACCGGCTGTGTGGGTTCGCTGCCGGAGGAGTCGGTGGAGAGGAGATTACGACGACGGAGCGCCGAGGAGCATCGACGTCGACACCAACCAGAGGCGAGAGGAGTGCACCGTCGTCACCGAGCTTGGAGAGAATTCGGCCTGAGTCGCCGCTATCGTCGGCGGAAACGTCAGGAGACCGATCAGACCCGCCGTCACCATCACCACCGTCAGCGAACCGGAGCCCGACCAGACTGGAAAACCAACCGTGGCTGACGAAGAGACAACGATACAGTACTGACGGAAGCTCGTTCAATGAGGGTGACCACGAACGATTGTTATTAGACAGCGACTGTGATTCGGATTTAGAAGGGAGGGAGAGTGTAGGATTCATAGATACCGCGGTCTCTTAGATAGATAACGCCACCTGGCGGCAGTGGCCAGGCATACGAATATAACATGAATAAAACTTCCGAGCGAGCCGGAGATCCCAACCGCACTTGTGTCGTCACTCGAGTTCTAATATATTATACTACACGGCTGTGGATTTCATTTCAACCAGGCTTTGTGGCGTCATATTCAGAGTGACTCCGAGCTTCGAGAACGATACTAATGCTGTGACGACTTCGCGCTGCAAACGCGAATGTTCGCAGCGATGGCCTTCGTGCCTGTCGGAGACGTTCACGAAATGTTCGGTTTTCTCTTAGCATCTGATTTCGTTCGAGAGAACATCGAAGTGCTCACAAAGTTCATAGATTATTTTGAAGGCACATGGATCGGCCGCGAACGGCATCCCCCCATAATGAAACATAAATGGTGGAATTACGCTGTCGCTATGAGTAGTATGCGCCGGACGAGTAATGATATTGAGGGCTGGCATTCTGCGTTTGCCGGTCGCTCGGGTGCTCAGCATCCCTCCTTTTCCAAACTCGTGAAATGCCTGAAAGTTCAACAAGGCAAGACAGAATTCATAGTGTCGAATTCGCAGGCTCAAGGTCGAATCAACTCGCGGAAGAAGATTTACAGGGACCGGACGAAACGTTTGAAAGAAGTCGTTGAGTCGTATGAGAAACGTGATCCTCTTAAGTATCTGATAACGATCGCACACAGCATTCGTTTCTAGCTCGATGTAGAATGTAGAGAATGGAGATGAATATATCGCATGAAGACCTTGTTCATGTTGCCGAGAGAAAGCGTAGTTTGAAGCTCTCAAAGCGAATAGATTAATATTGTGGACCTCCAATGGAGATACTATCATCATTATTATTCTTCCCTTCTTGATGCGATTAGGATTAGGCAAGATTACACTGAAATAAAACAAGATTACTCTGAAATTAGGCGCATTCAGGCGATTTTGAATGCACTCAGGCGATTTCAGGCGCATTTAAACGATTTTAGGCGATATTAGGGGATATTAGGGGATATTAGGCGATATTAGGCGATTTTAGGCGACTTTAGGCGATATTTGGCGATTTTCGGGGATTTTAGGCGATAATAGGCGATATTACGCGATTTTAGGCGATTTTAGACGATTTCAGACGATTTTAGCCACATTTAGAAACATTTACGCGCACTCCGACAAATTCACGTGCATTCAGAAAAATGCATTCAATTATTGTGTGTATAATATAGCTCAATTAGCCCGATGCCACACCATTGAGATGAGTCAATGAATGAATGAATGCGGCAACGGTTTCCATCCCTCGCGACGTGGACGCTTGAGCTCAGTGAGGGACAAAAATTTTTGGGCCATAAACCCTTATCACGACGGCGAACAGACAATGGAGAGGAGGGATAGCATATTCACAATGGAAAGAATTAGAATATTTACAACAACAATAGAGAGAGAGAGAGATATGATATTTACAATGAAGCGAACTATGATATTTACAATGATTAGAATGAGATTTCTTCTTCGATTTTTCCTCGAATTTGATTTTTTTTGAGTTTTTTTCGCAATTTGAATTTCTTTGGATTTCCCTACAATTTGAAACTGTCGGGCTTTCCTTTCAAAACCAAACTTTTTTATGAATTTTCGCATTTTGAGCTTT
>NW_003803658.1:13698-14749 GCF_000255335.2 Galendromus occidentalis
CTGAAGAGCCTGCAGGGACTATTTTTCATGGTTGGACGATTTTTTAAATAGGGTACATCTGACTATAATTCAATTTATACTAGTATAAATCGATTTATAGTGAATTATAGTGAATTATAGTGAATTATAGTGAATTATAGTGAATTATAGTGAATTATAGTGAATTATAGTGATTTATACTGATTTATACTGATTTATACTGATTTATACTGATTTATACTGATTTATACTGATTTATACTGATTTATACTGATTTATACCGATTTATACTGATTTATACTGATTTATACTGATTTATACTGATTTATACTTGAATTATAGTGAATTATAGTGAATTATAGTGAATCATACTTGGATTATACTTGGATTATACTTAAATTATACTTGGATTATATTTGAATTATATTTGGATTATACTTGGATTATACTTAAATTATACTTGGATTATATTTGAATTATATTTGGATTATACTTGGATTATATTTGGATTATACTTGGATTAAACTTGAATCATACTTGAATACGGTCAAATCGAACTCGAATAATGATGCTCGATGTATTTCAATTCATTTGTAAAATACGTTCGAATCACGATTGATCGGCTGAAATTTCACCGAAAACATTTCTGTATGTATGTATGTATGTATGTATGTAAGTATGTATGTATGTATGTATGTATGTATGTATGTATGTATGTATGTATGTATGTATGTATGTATGTATGTATGTATGTATGTATGTATGTATGTATGTATGTATGTATGTATGTGCGTTCGAATAGAGCGGCTCGATTAGCCCGGCGCTATTAATGATCAATAACATCCTTATCAGCATCATCATCATCATCATCCGATAAATAACCGAATAAATGAGTGAATGAATAATGATGATGATAATGATGATAAAGATGTTATTGATCATTAATAACGACGGTTTCCATCCCTCGCGACGTGGACGCTCGAGCTCAATGAGGGACTTTGTATTTTTTTTAGTTTTTTCGTTGTTTTTTTTTCGTAGTTTTTTTTTAATTTTTGTTAATTTTTTTTATGTT
>NW_003803659.1:0-3335 GCF_000255335.2 Galendromus occidentalis
GAAAACACTCTAGCGCACAGAGGAAACGATCGAGTGGCGCGGGATGAACGAGATGTGGGGAGAGTCATGACGACACTACCTTGATGAAGATCGTCAAACTCACTATCGATGGATAGATACGACATTATCGACTCTGGAAAGTGGAAGGCTTTCTGGAACCAACGATTAACCTACACTCGACTAATTGATCGAGGGTAGTGAGTTGTGGAGAGTGTGAATCATCAATGGAGGCATGATCGAGCTGGGAGAGTGGAGAACCTCTTTTGAAATCATAGTGAACTAATTCGAGACCTGAAGATGAATTTCAGATTTACTCGTTTTTAATCAAGCTCAGGCTCAAAGCACGTATACGTAGAAAAATTTCTACATTGGGGAATAAATTGCCTAAGGTCCCGATTCCCAAGACGACAGCTCGCTTCCATGGGTATGGGTCGATCACCATACAGCAGAACACACTGGCGTGCTGTTCGGAGAGGCACCGCCAGAAAGGTCCCTCTCTGAGGCACCGAAATCTTCCAATGCTGATCCTGGTGATAACGCCGGCAGGGGTCTCGGTGATTGTTGGACTCGGACATTCGTCGTGATCTGAATGTGGACGAATGCTATGAGTCAGTTTGATGACTGGGAACGATGGGTATACTGGTGCTGGGCAGAGACATGTAGTACAGAAGAAGTCAAGTTGCAGTGAGGACTCACCCATGTGGATTATGAACATGATCATACAGGCTACCGTCAGGATTCCGGTCAGGAAACGCCACTTGCGCACCACGCTGAAATGTGCGTTGACTTTTGGAGGAGGAAACTGAAGAGGTGCAAGCCGAGTGGGATTCACACCACGGCCTGATGGGACTGAAGTTCTCATGTGCGGTTCGTCAGGCGGATTGGGAGTGCGTCGAGCGGTAAAGAGCGCAAACAGTTCACTCAGATCCATTCTGCATGGATTAATGACTATTGGAATCACTGATGCTCAAGAGCAAACCTCAAAATTGAGAGAGGATTTCGAGGAAGGTTTGGAAATTATCAATCAATCAGAGACATCAGAAGCTCTGACAAATTGTGCGGACATTTGGTCAGCATTGATAATCGGAAATCCCAAAATGTTAATCGCATGCCAGTCTCGATGGATAATGCCGAGACTGATGCCCACATTCGCGCACTTCATTGCTTGATTACTAGCAGCACTGAGGGATGGCTTGGATAAGATAATCTCAAGCAAAGCATGGAGATTGGGAATCAGCACCATGTCTGGAAGATGACATACCGTTTCTTCTGGCCACACGCGGAGATGGCTTAGATAGGTGAAACAGAAGTCTAGCTTGGATAAGCTAAGCGAGTCAGCGTCATGTATGAGAAAGCAAAGCCCGAACCGTAGAAGCGTTCGTGGAGCGGATGAGAATAATGAATTTGTAATTAGAGGCAAAAGGGTTGACTCATCAAGCCCCTGTTTTTCTGTGTAGGGGGAGTTGATGGGCTAAAGTAGCTACCCAGAAAAAATTACTAATGACCATGAGTTGACTCACGGTGTCCAGACCGGACGCTGGAACAATGACTTCAGTATTCTGTAACTTAGTGTAAGTTCAGTGACCGTCATAATTGCTGTGGACGGGTTACTGACTTGCCCCTTTCCTTCCAGCACTATATAGGGCATAATAAAGCTCAGTACTAGTGGGGGAGCCTTTGGTATTTCACACCAAGCAGTGTTCGTCTTTATTAGCCGTTGTCCCAGTTGTATCAAGCACAGCATCGATTCGAGCTCGCCGCAGCCAGAGCTAGTAGGCTAGATAGCCGAGAAAACCTATCAGAAATCTTCCGTAGGCTCGGTGCCCAGAATTCTGCGCCGTTTTGGGCCGCGCCGTTTTGGCCGCGCCGTTTTGGCCGCACCGTTTTGGTCGCGCCGTTTTGGCCTCGCCGTTTTGGCCGCGCCGTTTTGTCGCACCCCGTACTTCATCTATGTTATTTGGTTCGTCAATTATTTTATCCACACTGGTGCTCACGTTTTCCTTGTCTTGGGTTGACAGGTGCGCTTCAATTCTGTCAGGCCTTCGCAACCTCGATCGATCTAGTAGCTCGTATCTACCACGTCCAGGTCGGTGGCTTCCATGGCTCGACTCTCCCACTCTGTCGGGGTCCAACAATTCCTCGGAATTGGAGCTTCCTGGATCGGGCTTCTGGTCCTTGACCTTGATCCTCACTTTCGTCCTCGATCATCTTCTCCAAGATTTGAATCGATGACGTTCGGTGAGCTCTCTTTGTTGACCTCTTGATTCTCACTGGTGTTGGTATCTTCTGGTTCTACGTTCTCAACAAGTCCATTTTGTATCGGGAAAACTACATCCTTTGTTCTGACGATTTTTCTTGTTCCCGGATACCAAATCCGATAGCTGAGCGCGTCATCGTCCATCCCGACCACGATGCCTTGATAGGCTCGCTGGTCGAGTTTGGTCTTCTTGGGATCTCTATTGTAGAATTGACATCTCGTGCCGAAAGCTTCGATATTTCCGTTGTACGGTTTCTGTCCTGTGATAATCTCGAATGGAGTCCTTTCTGCTGCCTCGTTGAATTTGACACAATTTAGGACATGCGCTGCGAAGTTGACTCCTTCAGCCCATAATGATTTCGGAAGCTGACTGTCGATCAGCATGGTGCGCGCTAAATCCAACAGTGACCGATTCAGTCTTTCGCTAATTCCATTGTGTTGAGGACAATACTCTGCTGAGTAGCTTATATGTGCGCTAATTTCCACCATAGTCCGTTATACTTGCTGATTTCTGGATTCAGTACCGCCATCCGAATGGAAATGGAAATTATGGAATCCTCTCTTGTTGTTAGAACCATGTCGCAAATTATCAGATACATACATTCTGGTATCTGATCCTTTGTTGCGACTAGGCTTTGCAAAAACCCGCAAATTTCCGGAACCGCGGTTCCGGAACCGCGGGGACCCGCAACGCCAGAACCGCGGGTAAAAACCGCGAAGACCCGCAAATTGCGGTTCCTCGGGAAATTCGTCTCCAAATCGACCCTTCCCCTACTTTGAATGATTAAACCCATGAATATGCATTAAACCGATGGATAGAAGCCGAGTCGGACTGATTCCTGCATCGTCTCGAAAGCATACACAAGATTTTATAATTTACGCTCGATTCGTCTTCGACAGTGACTATTACACAAGTACTGAATGATCTTCTCGTTAGTTATATACGTCATACGTCAGCATGTCATGTATCAAGGTACCGACGAGCACTTTCCGGTCTCAATACCTCCGTGGGCCAATCCTACAAGGCCTTATGCTGGAAAGCCTTACGGAGTATGAAAATATCATTGAGAGTCTCCGG
>NW_003803660.1:0-1420 GCF_000255335.2 Galendromus occidentalis
CATACCAGTGTTCCCAGGCCTCTTCAAGATCTGGATTATCCACGTCGAGTTTTGTCGGATAAATTGACGAAACCGTTGTTAACCATTGAGGCGTAGCCATTTCTGACACCATGTGATGTAGTTCGCTACAGGTCCGTCCTAGGCTAGCTGAAGATTAACACACTGCGTCGTGGTCTTATGCCAGACACAACTGATGTTTATTATTTTGACACATATGATACCTGCTCGGCCGGCGTGCCGATGTGTGGTAGGCGCGCTCTTCGAATATGTATGATACGAATACTCCATTACAGGCATTATAGGCATTATAGGCATTATAGGCATTATAGGCATTATAGGCATTATAGGCATTATAGGCATTATAGGCATTATAGGCATTATAGGCATTATAGGCATTATAGGCATTATAGGCATTATAGGCATTATAGGCATTTATAGGCATTTATAGGCATTATAGGCATTATAGGCATTATAGGCATTATAGGCATTATAGGCATTATAGGCATTATAGGCAATATAGGCATTATAGGCATTATAGGCATTATAGGCATTATAGGCATTATAGGCATTCTAGGCATTCTAGGCATTCTAGGCATTCTAGGCATTATAGGCATTATAGGCATTATAGGCATTATAGGCATTATAGGCATTATAGGCATTATGGGCATTATAGGCATTATAGGCATTGTAGGCATTATAGGCATTACGGGCATTGTAGGCCTCGTGAACTTCGAAGCTCTAGACTGATCGCAATCCTCGCCCCATTCGAATTTCGCTCCCTTCTTCAGCAACATCGTCAAGGGATTCGATATGGTGGCATAATTCCGAACGAAACGCCGCGAAAATGATGTCAATCCAAGAAACCGCCTGACCTCGTGAACATCCTTCGGTGTCGGGAAATTCTCAACTGTCGCTAACTTCCTAGTTCCCGGTTGGATCCCATCCTTAGAAATCTTAAAGCCTAAGAACTGGACTGATTTCATAAAGAACCTACACTTCGATAGCCTGATCGTCAGGCCTGCCTGCTTCAATGCCTGCAATATCCCTTCTATCTGCCTGATTGTGAGGTGTTCGTCCATCTCATCCGACGACGTGATCATGTCATCGAGGAATGGGAAGTGTTGAGGTTTAGGTAGAAACTGGAAACTACTAGTCCTCGTTCCGTACTAGGACTATGACTCATACCAACCCACGGGGCCATATACCCGTGACAGTACTAAAATACGTGAGTCACCGGGGTTGCACCCCGAAGTTACGACTCTAGCATGATACCCCTGAGGTAGTACGAAATTGGGCTAGCACCCCACATGCTGGGTACACCCAATAGTATTCTAGGACGCTACTTATGATAGACCAAGGTAGCCTTATCCTATGTATATGTATGTACGGATCAGGACATGTAAGGAGGAGCTTAGACTCC
>NW_003803661.1:0-2305 GCF_000255335.2 Galendromus occidentalis
GCTTCGATCAGCGCGCACCTCCGATTTGAGCGCAGCTCCGATTAGCGCGTACCTCCGAATTGAGCGCGGTACCGATATGAGCGCAGATACGATTTGCGCGCACCGCGGTTTGGCGGATAGATGATTCGTTGAGACTTTCGGGGAGAAATGGTTTAGATGTGAAGGCCAGCAAAAAGACTGAGCGTCACTTAATTTATTCGGAATAGCTCGAACACACTAATCACATATTGAACGGTGACCAACTGTTATCTTGCGCTACCTCCCGGCTATAGACTAGACATGAGCACTCATGATCTTGCGAAAAACGGGAAGTTACCTGCCCGCCAACCGCGATGCTGACCACAGACTCAATAACGTTGAAGTATACCGTGGCGGGTGGATCTGAGTTTATTAAGTTCTTTTAGGTAATTTTTTCTGAGTTTAGGCGCCCAGCACCAACCCTGCCTAAGCTTTTGAAATGCCTGAGAGTGGAGCAAGCTAAAACAGAATTCACGGTAACGAATTCTCTTGCTCAAGGACGTACCAACAAACGAGGAAGTTTTATCGAGATCGAACGAAACGGCTGGCAGAGGTCGTCGAATCCTATACCAATCGTCCGAGGTTGGAATATTTGAAGGCCATTGCACACAATATAAAATTGTGAGGATCGATGTGTCTTTTAGTCCTGAAATAGTCTTAGTCCTGACAGAAGAAAAGCTTGTGCGATAGTCTGTGATAGTCTGACTCAGATCATCGGAATTTTCTTAAATGAATTAATTGACGTTCAGTCGAATGGAGTGTGGAGTTCACATGATTAATTTTTTGTTCTTCTTCTACATACTGCCCGCGTTCACATCTAATTCCTGACTATATCCTCCAAAAGTCTCAACGAATCATCTATCCGCCAAATCAGCGGTGCGCGCAAATCGTATCTGCGCTCATATCGGTACCGCGCTCAATTCGGAGGTACGCGCTCAATTCGGAGGTACGCGCAATTGGAGCTGCGCTCAAATTGGAGGTGCGCGCTGATCGAAGCTGCGCTCAAATTGGAGGTGCGCGCTAGTTGTACCGGCGGTCAGATCGACGCAAATGTATAGGCGCCGCCCACGAGAGGGGAATCTGTGGATCTCCGATCCATTCACGGCGGACCTCGCTGCGTGTTGTCTCAGTCGCAAGGAGAGAGAAGATCTCATAGAGCTGAAATGTGATGACACCTAGAAGTCTCAGTTCAGGAGACAGACTCTGCCTCAGTTTTAGCTTTCCGTGAAGAATGAGCATGCAGCTCTTAATTTTCGAGCTTGCCGCTTACTCGTCTTGTTCTCCAGCACATATCTTTGCGAAAAATCTTTCTCATCTCTGTCCCTGATCAAGACCGAGCAACGAAATAGACTCGATGTCGATGCAGCTTTGCGGCTCTCAGAGACCACATTTGAACCCCGGATGGACCAACCGCTGGATGACCGGCAACAGCAAAAATCTCATTAGCGGGTGTGATATGCACATACGTTTAAATGGGACTAATAGTTGATGGCTTGGTAGATCTTTAAATATTGTGCGGTTTCCAAAGAGATAAGTTAAGAAATGAACGTAGAAAATCGTGATGTTGTGAACGGCTTGTTTTTTCTTTCAAGGTTAAATTACGGACTTCTAGAGGTAGGGGAACTGGAGGGGGTACCGGAGACACTCGACCAACCTCAGGGGGTACTCGGGACCAAAAAGGTTGGCAAACGCTGCTCTATCTGATAGAAACCATCCTTCGCATCCACAGTGCTGAAGACTTTTGCTCTGGCCAGCAGAGGAAGATGTTCCTCCAAGGTGGACATGGAGAAACGAGGCCTAACGATTGCTTTATTCGGGAAGCTCGGGTCGGAAAAGTCGGAACGCGCGCTTAGAGAAACGAATAAATTAAACCCCGTGTGAAACCGAAGTCTGTTCCATCCCGACCCAGCAATCTTACATTTGGTGGAGAAGCGGACTTTCCCCGACCTAGAGCAAAATGCCGGTCAACAGATCGAACAATCAGGGTTCATCGAAAAAAAATGAGTCAGCGGCGAAGGCATCCACCCCCGATTCAAATGCCAGCCAAAATCCAACGAAACAAGAAGAACCTAAGGCTCCCAAACTCTCCAACCCCGAGTTCAACACGGCTGAGACCCCAAAACTCCAAAAAGAAGATTCGACAACTCAAATTAGTTAGTCCAGCGAAATAACGTTCGACGAAGATGAGAAACCGTCCAGCAAGTCGACTGCAATCGACTTGAATCTCGATAAAGCATCCGGCCAACAGTTGCTCTCATGTATGGCGGCGACCCGGCAGAGGCAGAGG
>NW_003803661.1:2325-16979 GCF_000255335.2 Galendromus occidentalis
CCCCCCCCAAAAAAAAATCCTGTGCGCGCCCCTGGACGGCGGATGGAGCAAATGTCGTTCTGCCCAATGCCACACCCGACGTTCAATGGGTCCGGGGACGGAGTAGCGTGGTTACGAAACTACGAGAGGGCAGCGACCTTCAATAAAAAATGGGCGGAGGAGAGATCAGATCGAGTGGAAGCTTCCTCGTAGGACATGGTATTCAGTTTTCGGGGATTAAACATGGCCTCCGCTTGGTACCATAGAAGGGGCAGGCATGCATCATCTTGGGATGAATTCGAAGAGGAGTTCAGAAGACGGTTCGTGGACGAAAAGGCCATCCGAAATAAAGCCCGTAAACAGCTGGAAACTTTAACGAAAGGCCCAGAGATGAAATACGTGCATCACCTCAAGCACGTACTAGAATGTTGCTACGAGATCGACCCGAAGATGTCAGCAGAACTCATCGTCGAGAAATGCCTCAGAACACTAGCACCCGAGGACGTGCGCACATTCACTGCGACACAACCCAAATCTGTCAACGAGTTGAGAGATCATCTTGCGTGGCTAGATCAAGCGCTTCCGTTTCGCAATAAATGCGTCGAGACCGGGTTCCCGGGATCATCGGAACAGGCAATCAATCGGATTTCATCATATGGACATCAATCCCGTGCAGCCGAATCCCGAGTCCCAGCACGATCCCCTGTGCGACATTTCACGCCGATTCGTCGTGGCGGAAAATCGCGCTCTCCATCTAGAGACCGCCGACGCAGTTCCCAGCCACCGTCCGGTCAGCGAGACCACACCACTCCACGGCAAGAGACAGAGCAGGGCTTCCGGAACGAGCAGAACTAGGGCCACGAACGATCGATTCCAGCCGCCACAACGAAGTCACCGAACGCGCACATTACATCGGCGACCGGAGAACCGAAGATGGAATACCGATCTGTAATTACTGTAACCACATAGGTCACACTTTGGAATTCTGCAGGAACCGACTGCAACAGCGCCCTCGAGCAATCCAGGGGAACGGATTTCGACGTTACTGATCCCTCACCGTGAAAGCGGTAGCGTCACACCTATAATACACGGGAATTCGGTAAAATTGTATTTCGATAATAGTGATTCTGTACTAGCCTTGGTGGACTCAGGAGCCGATATATCAGCAATCCGAGGACGTACGGGAAGATCACTCAGAAATATTATAGGCCGTCAGCTCACAGAGACGTCGAGATGTTCGAAAACTTCGGAAAGCTTCAGCTCATGAACACACCGTGTCGGAGCACAATTCCTCCTTGATTGCTTTGAATGAGAGTTGCATTTCACTTGCCCACTCGAACTTCGCATTCGCCTTCAGGAGCCGGTACAGTGGATTCGCGAAGTCTGCCAATTTATGCGCGAAGCTAGCATAAAACTGCACTTACCCCAGGAAGGCTTTCAGTTCACTCGCGTTCTTTGGTTCAGGAGCTCCCGACCCAGCAATCTTACAATATCTCCCGCAAGCACTTCGCCCAGTTCGAGGTTCCTCAGGAGCTCACGATTCGCCTCTCCGAGGGCCACTCGGAATGTTACCATTTGAAGATTCGGCTCCTTCGGTACACCTTCTCGAGGAGGCAAAAATCCTCCCAGCATTCCTTGAAACGGATCCACAGCTCCCAATTATCTCCTCCAGCGATGACTCGCATCGGTGGGGGCCTGCCAGAGCCGTGCGCCACGCCGTCGAACCGCCGGCGCGCCGGCGCGCCGTACTCTGGGGCGCGCCGCCAGCCGCCGCAAAGCTTCCAGGGTACGCCGCCGCGTCGCCGCGGGCGATTTTCGTCGGCGCCAGGTGTTTTTCCCGAGATTTCCTCTATATCACGCTATATTGCTTAGTATCATGTGAGATATTGTAACGGAGCTTAGGGGAAACCAGAGCGAGAATCTCACACCCTAAAAAAGACCGTCGACCTCACAGCTGGAAGCCTAAATTGTAAACTTGTGTCCAGCCCCGTGAGTGGAACGACTCCAATCCCAACAGTTGTATATGGTACGGGATATCGGAGTCGCGAAGCAACCGAGGACTTGTAAATTACTCTTCTAAGTGTTGGGGTACAGTCAGCTCAACGGAACACGTCCGGGCGACGAATGTTTGGAATCCGTGCGCTATGGAAGGTGCGGCGGTGGCGATCCAATCATAGGGGATCGAGGAAGTTGTGGAAAGAGAGCAATAAAACTACCGGCTCCGCACTTGGGCGGGCATTCCGGTTTCGACGTTTACTCGGTGTGCTTCGTTGTGTGTCGTCCTCCAACCCCCACAGGGCCCGCGTAAAGCTCACGAGAATCCCGGAAATCCCAGGCCCCCGCAGTCCCTTAGAACCGAGCCCTGAGTCCCTCGTCGTCGATGTGAGTCTCCCCAGCGTTCCTAAAATTCCCTCGACCGGGATCAGAACACTGCGTCCGATATACTCTCATTACAATTGGTGGAGATGCGGCTTTCCCCCTACAACGCTGTGACGAACCTTTGGAAAAAAAAACTCCTAGGACAAGATACTAGACGAATCTGATAGAATTCAACTAATTACTTCGAAAACCCTGAGAAAAAGAGAAGCGAAACCTCGTAATCAAGTTAAGCCTAAAATCGCCCACGTGTAAACGTGCAACGCCACGTTCCACATTCGTGCACTTCGCAAGGTCAAATTCGGCAACCCTTCTAGAGTTACTCGTGTACAAATAGATCGAACCGTCCCCTAGAACCCTAGCTCCAAAAGTCCATTTCATAGTCCCCAAGCCCACGTCCCGCACGCATAGTGAATGTTGTACTAAGCGCATGAACCCTGTCCCTTCGTAGATACCGCATGAAGATGGCCCCTCCGTCGACAAGGAGGAATGTACAGCATTCACCGCCGGGAACACCAGCACCGCCAGCACCGGCACCGCAAGAAAACGCTCAACCAGTCGTCGCAGCCGCGGAACCAATCGTCCCGGAACCGCGCGCTGGACCAATGGAAACAGTCGCACCAGCGGTCCATACAACGCCTGCTCCGGAACCGCAGACAATCGAGGATACTCCAGGAAAGAACGACCTGAAGCAGCCGGTGGCATGCACGGTGCCGGTGCCGGTTCGTCTGACGCAGGAACCTGCAAAATTCCAACCAAACGACGATGCCGCACGCTGGATTAAACTCTTCGAGAGGGCCGCAGCGCACAATGCGTGGCAGGAAGACTTCAAACTGCAATCAGCAGAATTGTGCATGACCGGCGTGGCCCTGCAATGGGCAGAAACTCAATCGGATCGCATCAAGACATGGACCGAATGGCGCCAAGCGTTTCTCCGGCGATTTGATAGCGGCAGAATAGCTAAAGCGAAACAGCAACTCCGAAACTTGATCCGCGGAGAAAACGACTCGCTGCTGGATCACTTGGATCGCGTGCAGTGGTTGTGCCACCAAGTGAACCCGACAATGCCAGACGACGAAATAATCGAACATTTCGGAAATACGGTGTCGGAGGAAGAATTTGCACATATCGCAAATAACAACCTCACCGCCGACCTGGAAGGCATCCGACGTATACTCGAAAAACGGCAGAAACAAGCATCAACGCGAAACAGAGCCTCGGAGAGCGTCAGACCCCGAGTCCTTACTCCCACGGTGGCGGCCCTTCGCATGCGAAGCCCCCAACGAAGCGGAAGCTTCGAGCGCAACGAACGCGGCAGGGACTTCGAACAAGACAGAGAAAACGACAACCGTGGTAGGACACAGCTGCGACCATCGTACTCTACTGATCAGCCGCGAGAACAACGATACTCTCCGTACCGCCGAAATTTCGGAGGAGATCGCAGGGCGTTCGACGGGCGTCCGATATGTAACTATTGCGACAGAATCGGACATGTGGCAAAACATTGCCGCGACTTCGCCGACGGCCTGCCAGCCGCAAGAAATCCGCAGAGGATGCGACCAGTGACACCGCCAAGGAGCAACGTGCGTAGATCACCATCGCCCCACCCAAACCGTTTGCCGTCGCCGGACCACCGTTCGGGAAACGGACGCCGCCGTCCGGCCTGAGCTGCCCAGGACCGGATCGTTCGGCTATTCAACATGGCTGCAGAACGAAGGTTTTCGTCAACGGGGTCGGGGAGGTCGATGCATTGATCGACCTGGGAGCAAGTGTATCCGCCGTCAAGGCCAGCCTTCTCCCACCCCGAAAAACTCGCTTCGAGCCAACCGTTAGCGACGGTAGCCCCCCCATAGCAGCCAACGGGTCGACGATCCCCCGGGAGGCCATATGCATGCTTCTTCTCTCAAATAATAAACTCAATGTCGTACCGTACGAGTTTCTTGTTGTTTCGGAGCTAGCAGAGGACCTCATTCTGGGGGAAAACTTCCTTAGAACTTACGGGGCCGAAATTGACCTTGTGAAAGATTCCATTAATTTTCAATTCGAATCATATGCCCGAGAAAACGACCCAAATCAAAATGGGACCAATAATGTGGCCCAAATAATTGTAGAGAATACTACAATAATTAGCCCAAATACTTATACGAGAGTGCCAATAAGAATCCAGAAATCGCGAGACAATCATGCAATCTATTGTATAGAAGCCAATCGAGCAATGCTAAAAAACGAGCACCTTAACATGGCGAACTGTGTAGTCCAAATAGAAGGGGGCCGTTCAAGCGTATGGATCAGTAATTTGTCGAAAGAGCGCGTAGTGGTACCGGCGAATATGAAAATCGGCGTCGGATCCAGACAACAACCATCCTCACGCATAGCCACCCTTCAGGCCGGCAAACAAAGATCATCAGCAGAAACAGCAAACCTAACAACTCGCAGACAACCCCACACACCAGCTCAGCAAAACAACAACAAAGAGCTCCGGGAACAAATCGAACAATCAATCGACAATAACCTGCCGCCCCGTCGGAAGGAAGAAATCACGTCCCTAGTCCTCAAGTTCCCAGGCCTGATCCCGAAAGAAGGGCAACCGCTGCGACTCAGCAATGGGCCACGGCACCGAATCAACACAGGCAACGCAGCACCGATATCGCGCAGATACAACCGACGGTATGCTCCCGAGGAACGAGAAGCAGTGGCAAACGAAGTCAAGAAACTCCAACAACAAGGAATCATCCGAGAGTCTAGCAGCCCGTGGTGTTCCCCAGTGGTACTGGTGAGAAAGAAGTCAGGCGAATACAGGTTCTGCGTGGATTACCGAGAATTAAACAAAGTCACAAAGAAGGACGTATATCCTATACCACGCATGGACGACGTGCTAGATAGTCTCGCGGGAGCACAATTCTTCTCATCGCTCGACCTCAAACAGGGCTATCACCAATGCAGCGTGGCGGAGGAAGACGTAGAGAAGACGGCGTTCGTCACAAATGACGGTCTGTTCGAATTCACCAGATTGCCCTTTGGACTAACCGGAGCGCCGGCAACGTTCGAAAGACTCATGGACACAGTACTACGGGGCAAAAAAAATGGCATACATGCCTGGTGTACCTAGATGACGTGTGTGTGTTCGGACGTACATGGGACGAGCATAATGAGCGGCTCGAAGACGTCCTCCGATGTCTGGACGAGGCTAACCTTTCGCTAAACCTCAAAAAGTGTCACTTTGCGAAAACTGAACTTCAACTCCTGGGACACACGATAACGACGGAAGGGATTCTCCCCGACCAATCAAAAATCGAGGCAGTCAAAAAATTCCCGGTACCGAATTCCGTCAAATCCTTGAGAAGCTTCATAGGACTTTGCTCGTTTTACCGGCGATTCATTCCAGACTTTGCAAGAATCGCCCGGCCACTACACGCTTTAACCAAAAAAGAATCAAGGTTCGACTGGACACGGGAACACCAAACAGCATTTCAAGAACTACAGAACGCCCTCATGTCCCCACCGCTCCTGGTGCACTTCGACCCCAAAAAACCAGTGACGGTGCACTCAGATGCCAGTGGATACGGCATCGGACTTATCCTTGTTCAACAGCGCGATCGGGACGGAGCAGCCGCAGTAGTCGCGTATGCCAGCCGAACCCTGTCCAAAGCCGAACAGAACTACTCAACAACAGAAAAAGAATGTCTGGCGATAGTGTGGAGCACGCACGTTTTCCGGGCTTACATGTACGGCAGACCGGTCACCATAATAACTGACCACCATGCGTTATGTCACCTCATGTCAGCCCGGGAGCCAGCAGGACGGCTGGCGCGATGGGCACTCCGACTTCAAGAATTCGACATCACGGTCAAATATCGAGCGGGAAGGAAACACGCAGACGCCGACTGCTTATCTAGATACCCACTCCCAAGGCTGGCCCTCATCAGAGAGCAAGAACACACCGCAGCAATCGGACCCGAGGACCTAGCCCAGCAGCAACGAAAGGACAACCGTCTCGCGAGATTCTTCGACAAAGCCATCGACGGACCACAGTATGAAGTGGTAAACGGGGTCCTCTATAAAAGAAACTTTACCCCGACAGGCGACGAACTGCTGCTGGTCCTACCGGGGAGCCTGCGACGGGAAGCTCTCAAAGACGCACACTCGAACCGAGACTCGGGGCACCTCGCACTCGCCAAAACATACGGGAAACTAACGATGCGATACTTTTGGCCGGGTATGTACCGCGACACGAAGAAATTTGTATCTACGTGTTACGAATGTCAACGAAGGAGCCCAAGAGCCGGTCCGAACCCGAACATCCAGCACATGCAGACCCCAGATCAGCCGTTTCACACCGTCGGAATCGACCTGGTGTCAGTCAACGAATCGCAAAGGGGAAATAGGGTGATAGTGACAGCGATCGACCACCTGTCAAAATTCCTGATAGCAGAACCATTGCCCAACGGATCCGCGGAAGAAGTCGCCAACTTCCTAGTCTACAAGGTGATCCTTCCCCATGGAGCCCCAAGGGTGTTAATCAGCGATCAGGGCAAGGCTTTCTTATCCCGAGTGGTGGGAGAGGTGTGCAAAATCAGTGGCGTACAACAACACAAGACGTCGGGATATCACCCACAGAGCAACGGCTTGACAGAGCGTTCACACCGAACGATAGAGGACATGCTCAGCAAATACGTCAACTCAGCTCAAGACGATTGGGACACGTTGCTCCCCTTCACGGTAGCAGCATATAACTCAGCCCCCCAAGAGTCCACACGGCACTCGCCGTTCATGCTGGTCCACGGGAGGGAACGAGAATCGTTCTTCAACGCGGGCCTGCCGCGGTTGACAATCAACTCTGACGAACCGAGGACGGCTTACCTGAACGCACTCATGGAAAAAGTGGCAACAACACGGGAACTCGCCAAGCGCCTAGCGGACGAAGCGAAGAACACCAACATCGGAAGAAAATTCAATCTTCAACCGAAACCTCTCAAGATCAACGACCAAGTAATGCTGTACACCCCGGTACGAAGGGTGGGCCTCTCCGACAAACTGATCCGTAGGCAGTTCGGCCCCTATGTAGTGATTAGGAAAATAGGAGATGTCAACGTAGAGATAGAACCCCTGCCGCACGCGGTGACGGCTGGAAAATCCAGGAGAGAAATTGTGCATCTCTCCAGGGTGAAAAGATTCAATCCAGACACCGAAGCGGAGCAAGAGGACCCGGAAGAAGACAGCCCAGAGAACCCAAGCCCCGAGGTCACCAACAGCGACCTGGAGGAAAACAGCCCAGAGAACCCAAGCCCCGAGGTCACCAACAGCGACCCAAGGAAGGCGACACCTCATCCAGCCATCGAAGCCCCAAAGAGAGGACAACCAACCACCCCAGAACCGATCCAGAAAACATCACCATCACGTCAAAAGGGTAGAATCAGACGAAAACCCCGATGGTTGGACGATTTCCACGTCAGGTGCATTAGAGTCGGGCCGACTCTTTCGAAACGGGAGGGCAGTGTAACGGAGCTTAGGGGAAACCAGAGCGAGAATCTCACACGCTAAAAAAGACCGTCGACCTCACAGCTGGAAGCCTAAATTGTAAACTTGTGTCCAGCCCCGTGAGTGGAACGACTCCAATCCCAACAGTTGTATATGGTACGGGATATCAGAGTCGCGAAGCAACCGAGGACTTGTAAATTACTCTTCTAAGTGTTGGGGTACAGTCAGCTCAACGGAACACGTCCGGGCGACGAATGTTTGGAATCCGCGCGCTATGGAAGGTGCGGCGGTGGCGATCCAATCATAGGGGATCGAGGAAGTTGTGGAAAGAGAGCAATAAAACTACCGGCTCCGCACTTGGGCGGGCATTCCGGTTTCGACGTTTACTCGGTGTGCTTCGTTGTGTGTCGTCCTCCAACCCCCACAGGGCCCGCGTAAAGCTCACGAGAATCCCGGAAATCCCAGGCCCCCGCAGTCCCTTAGAACCGAGCCCTGAGTCCCTCGTCGTCGATGTGAGTCTCCCCAGCGTTCCTAAAATTCCCTCGACCGGGATCAGAACACTGCGTCCGATATACTCTCATTACAATATGAAGGAAGGAAGACCCCAGACCACAAATGAATCGCATTGGAATCTCCCCCCATGAAACGCGTACAGGTTGTCAGAGATCGAGAGACTCCGGGAGCTCGTAGCGTGAGATTCCTATAAGAATCGCTCAACGAGAATCATTCAAATCGAAGCTCATTTTTCGGAACCCTGTCTCCGAATTAGTCTCAGAACGTTGACGTTTGAACGCGATGCCGACATGCCCTCCGTCTCGCCGTCCAATGTGACGAATTCGACATCGAGGCCTGAAGAAATCGCAGCGTTCCCGTGGTGTTTATTCCTCCGAGATCTCCTCATAGAGACGAGTTTGGTAGGGTTTGTTGTTGGAGGAACTAGGCGTAAATGGCGGATCCGAAACAAGAAATCTCAGTGGTTCTCCACAAATCGAACGCTTCGAAATACCAGTCAAAGGTGAGCTCTTCTCGAATACCATTCTTCGCCAAGCAGCTGGGGATTCCCTTCTCCTATGAGACTTCCGATGCTCGAGACTTGGGAGAAAGAGTCTTAATCGAACGGATTCCCAAGGATGAAATTTCCGGATTCTGTGATGTTATCCTTCATGCCATGTGTCGTGTCCTTCTCTCTTCTAGCTAAGGCAAGAGACGATTCGAGAAGAAGGGAAAATGTGTTCAAAAATATAACAACTTCCCGTAACGGGTATCAATTATCACGCCGCCGAGAAATTCCCCCCGCCGCCGTCGGATTCGATGGTGGCGCACAGCTCTCGGGCCTGCTCTCGGCTTGTGAGCCAGACGTCTTGGAACTCGGTTCAGGAAAATTTGTCGACTGCGCCATGTTGGAAGCCAAGATATTGAGCACAGCGAGACTGTTGGGAAGATGACTGGCCGCAGACTGGCGCCTGACGGTGTCATGTTTATTATCGTACCGCGCAGATGCGATTATTCAAAGTAACGCGCGAACTCCCAACAACCATTCTTCTACAAGTCTTTAATCATTGTACGATTTATCGAGGAAGCCATATTCCACGGAGAAAACGGCACTCTGACATGTTCAGGTCGAAACTTAACATATATAAGGGGAATCTATCTATCTATATATATAAAAACGTATGTCTGTCTGTCTGGTGTCACCTATAGACTCGAAAACGGCTGAACCGATCGTCGTGAAAATTTAGGAGCGTGTTCTGGGCGATCCAGCGGTGGTTATAGGGGGGTCAGTTCTCCGATGCGATGACTCCTTCTACCTTAAAAAAATTATTTGAGTGCTCCAGTGACGAAAATACGAAGAATCGGAATAAAGTTGAAAAATCCGAAATTCGCAAAATTCACAAACGCCTGAACCGATCGCCGCAAAAATTCAGGGTCGGATTCCCGGGAGCTTCAGGAATGTCGTATGAGAGTCGTCGTTCTCATGTGATGGGTCCTTCCCCAAAGAGAAAATTATTTGAGCTGTCCTCTCACCGAGAATCAAGGATTTCATCAATTGAAAGACGGGAATTTGCAGGATTTCTCAATGGCTGGACCACCATGTGGGGGCGGATTCTCGGAAGCTCCGAAGAAGGCTATCGGGGGCTGCCGTCATCATTGGCCTCTGTCTTTCTACTAATGGATCTCGCCGAAAATTGCTGTAGCCGTGAAGGGTCAAGATTTTCCGGAGAACATATGGAATGAAAGCGGAGGAACGAAATGGGAAATGAGAAATGGGAAATGGGAAATGGGAAATGGGAAATGGGAAATGGGAAATGAGAAATGGGAAATGGGAAATGGGAAATGGGAAATGGGAAATGGGAAATGGGAAATGGGAAATGGGAAATGGGAAATGGGAAATGGGAAAGCGGGGAAACAGGAAAGCGGAAAACGGAGAAGCAGGGAAACGGGACGCGCACCCAGAGCACGCGCAACCAAAGCAAGCGCACCCGAAGCCAGCGCACTCGGAGCTAGCGCATGTGTAGTGAGTCTAGCGATACCGAGTCGCCGCGAAGCGGCGACCGGGAGCGCTAGTACTATATATATGAGTGTAGATGGATATGTACTGTGGCTCAGTGTGAAAAAACGAAGCTCTCTGATCAACCACCGATGTCCTCACGTCGTGGCTCAATACCCAACAGGTTATGGGCCCAGCACGCTTCCACTGCGGTGTATATACGGTGATCTCCTTGGGAGACGCGAGCGCCCCTCATAAGGGGGACGTGAGGGGGAAAAGTTTGAGAACCGCTGGATTAGAGGAAAAAAAGTTCACTGAGGCGTGTTTTACACAATCGAGCACTGACTGTTCGATCATGAAAACCCCGTCCAGGTTCCATGTAGAATCGGGAGGACACCGATTGAATAAAGAAAACTTCACATCGGACGGAACCGAATCATGTGTACCTCGATGATTCTGATCATATACGAATCAAGACCTAAGGATCCTTTTGGGCAATCGAGAATGCGGTTCACGTCCAAACTTACCAGGGGCTCTTTCCATTAGCCTTTCGTGCGGTTACTATGTTGCTTACGAAGGCGGTAGGGTCAGAGACGGGCTCGATGACCTTTTTGTCGACCATTCGCCGTGGCTCCGCCTGGACTTCCTTTTCCAGGGCGAGCGGTACCCTCCGAAACGACTCGACACATGCTCGATAATTGGGCTTGTTGAGGTTTAGGTAGAAACTGAAAACTACTAGTCCTCGTTCCGTCCTAGGTCTCTGACTCATACCAACTCCACGGGGCCATATACCCGTGAGAGTGGTAAAATACGTGAGTCACCAGGGTTATACCCCGAGGTTACGACTCTAGCAAGATACCCTTAAGGTAGTACGAAATTGGGCTAGCACCCCACATGATGGGTACACCCAATAGCATTCTAGGACGCTACTCATGATAGACCAAGGTAGCCTTACCCTATGTATATGTATGTACGAATCAGGACATGTAAGGAGGAGCTTAGACTCCTGCCTCGGTATAAAGACCTAAGATTTCAAATAAAATTCACTGTGGTATCTCCCTCTCGTGAGACTGCATCTCTGTGTATTCCTGAACGGGCTGCTCTTCTACTCCTGACCAGAGCTACGAACCTTGACCTTCAACACGTTAGACTGCATCTCTGTGTATTCCTGAACGGGCTGCTCTTCTACTCCTGACCAGAGCTACGGACCTTGACCTTCAACACGTAATCAGCTCTCTTGCCCTTACCAACTGGCTGCACAGAGATCCTGTGCATCTCCTCAACGATCGAGAGGGTAAGCTGAAACTCTTTACCTACTCGTTTAGACGTACAGCTACGAACAACTGCACAAGGTTTTTCGGCGCATGCAAAAAGTGTCAGAGATTGAGGATTCGTTTGATCTTTGTGATTGCGACTTGGCTCCACCTCAACTCTGTACCAATCAAGTTAGGGTGATGGCCGACCCTACTTCTGAAAGCTTATCTGGTAGAAAATTCAGTCGACTCGGTGCGGTAATACAGGCGGACGACGGTTCCAACTTTCTGGCATGGAAATCGGCTGCGACTACGCTTCTCCAATTAGATGGGGATGCCTGGGATGTTGTTGACACGAAAATTCCGGCTACGGCCGACAAATTCAAGAAAGCAAATCTGGCTGCAAAAGCCATCTTGCTGAATTCCATATCACAAAATCTGGTTGCCTCAAAGTTCAGCTCGACAGTCAAAGATGCTGCTGCTTCAGATATTTGGGACAAACTAAAAAAGCGCTTTGGTGCGACGGCTGAAGCCGCGACGACCACCGCGCTATCAAGATTCTTCTTTGAATGGAATCCTAGAAAGACAGTCATCCAAAATATGGATGCCTTCGATATGCTCATGGCTGGTGTTAAATCTGCGGATGCCGATCTAGGAGAACCGATGGCATGCCGCCGTCTGCTCCAGATGCTGCCTCCGTCATTTTCTCAGTTGAGCTTATTCTGGTCTATGAAAGCCTCATCTGATCAAACACAGCCAAATTTGTATGAAGCCATTAAACTTCACGCAGAAACCATCAGTTCCAAAGAGTTCCGACTACACGGACCCACCAGCAACGTTCTCTCAGATGTCAATTCGATCTAATCGACGATTCCGTCCGAATAATTAACCAAGATTCCAACGTCCCGACTTCAATCGTCAAAATTTTGATTCTACCCCGAGTTATCCCTCGAATAATAACAATAATCACAAGCAGCGAGACAATCGTACTAACTATCAAACTATCAACCATCCCGTCAATCCAATACCAACTTCAATGGTCGACAGCAGAACAATAATGATTCTGATCAACAGCGTTTCCGCTCCAATCGACCAATTTTTTCTCTCTTCTAGGCTTATCGATTCCGGTGCGTCGCATCACATCCCCAATGACCTGGCCTACATCCTGAATTACTCTCACCTCGCATGGTTAAAGTGGGGGGAGACCAAAGGCTTTTGGCGGTAGGTGAAGGATTCTTGCAGCTTGAGCCAGACTCAATTCACGTAGAAGCCGTGCTGGGTCTGTCTCATGTGCTCTGCGTTCCTCAGATGCGCCGCAATCTGACCTCGATGGCTTCTCTCATGACTGATAATTGGTCAATCATGGCCACTAAGACTTCTCTTCATCTGAGCCGGGACTTAGCTACTCTTGAGGCTCCGATGGTAGATGGTCTTTTTGCGCTCCGAGCAAGATCCGTGACAGCTCCCTTTAACGCCGAATGCTTTCTCACTTCGTCACGTACATTAACCTTGCAAGGTGCTCATGAAATGCTTGGTCAAGTTAAACGCCAACTTAAAGAATTCTTAGCTCGAGAGGGGATTCCCTTTAGGGATAAGCAGGTCACTTGTGCAGCTTGTCTTCAAGGAAAAATGAACAGGTCTAGCTATCATTCGAAGCCGACCTCTTCAATACCACAGTCCCTGGGTTATATCTCAACTGATCTATGCGGACCAATGGCCACTGTATCCCTTGGAGGAGGAAAATCTATATATATAAAAACGTATGTCTGTCTGTCTGTCTGGTGTCACCTATAGACTCGAAAACGGCTGAACCGATCGTCGTGAAAATTTAGGAGCGTGTTCTCTGGGATCCCCCGGTGGTTATAGGGGGGTCAGTTCTTCGATGCGATGAGTCCTTCTACCTTAAAAAAATTATTTGAGTGTTTTACCCACGAAAATACGAAATCTCGGAAAAAAATTGAAAAATCCGAAATTCGCAAAATTCACAAACGCCTGAACCGATCGCCGTGAAAATTCAGGGGTGGGTTCCCGGGAGCTTCAGGAAAGTCATATGAGGGTCGTCGTTCTCATGTGATGGGTCCTCCCACCATAAGAAAAACATTTTAGTGGTCCTCTCACCGAGAATCAAAGATTTCATCAAGGGAAAGACGGGAATTCGCAGGATTTTTTATCGGCTGGACCAACATGAGGGGACGGATTCTCGGGAGCTCCTAAGAAGGCTATCGGGGGTTGCCGTTATCATTGGCCTCTGTCTTTCTACTTTCTACTAATGGTACGCGCAGAAAATTGCTGCAGCCGTGAAGGGTATGGATTTTCCGAAGAACATCTATATATATAAAAACGTATGTCTGTTTGTTTGTCTGTCTGTCTGTTTGTCTGTATGTCCGGGGTACCCTATAGACTCGAAAACGGCTGAACCGATCGTCGTGAAAATTTAGGAGCGTGTTCTGGGGGATCCAGCGGTGGTTATAGGGGGGTCGGTTCTCCGATGCGATGAGTCCTTCTACCTTAAAAAATTATTTGAGTGCTCCACCCACGAAAATTCGAAAACTCGGAAAAAAATTGAAAAATCCGAAATTCGCTAAATTCACAAACGCCTGAACCGATCGCCGCAAAAATTCAGGGGTGGGTTCCCGGGAGCTTAAGGAAGGTCATCTGAGGGTCGTCGTTCTCATGTTATGGGTCCTCCCACCATAAAAAAATCATTTGAGTGGTCCTCTCACCGAGAATCAAAGATTTCATAAAGGGAAAGACGGGAATTTGCAGGATTTTTCAACAGCTGGACCACCATGAGGGGGCGGATTCTCGGGAGCTCCTAAGAAGGCTATCGGGGGTTGCCGTCATCATTGACCTCTGTGTTTCTACTAATGAATCTCGCAGAAAATTGCTGTAGCCGTGAAGGGTATGGATTTTCCGAAGAACATACGGAATAAAAGTGGGGGCACGGGGAAACGGGAAAGCGGGGGAATGGGAAAGTGAGGAAACGGGGAAGCGGGGGAATGGGAAAGAGGGGAAACGGGGAAGCGGGGGGATGGGACAGAGGGGAAACGGGAAAGCGGGAAAGCGGGAAACGAGAAAGC
>NW_003803661.1:17391-30477 GCF_000255335.2 Galendromus occidentalis
AAACGGGAAGCGTGGAAACGGGACGCTCACCAAGAGCACGCGTGACCAAAGCAAGCGCACCCGGAGCCAGCGCACTCGGAGCCGGCGCACTCGGCGTTAGCGCACTCGGAGCCAGCGCACTCGGAGCCAGCGCACTCGGAGCCAGCGCACTCGGAGCCAGCGCACTCGGAGCCAGCGCACTCGAGCCAGCGCACTCGGCGTTAGCGCACTCGGAGCCAGCGCACTCGGAGCTAGCGCATGTGTAGTGAGTCTAGCGATACCGAGTCGCCGCGAAGCGGCGACCGGGAGCGCTAGTACTTCATGAATATGCACGACCAATACTCCAAATTCAACAAATTGTTCATTCTTAAATCGAAAGATGAAGCTCCTGATCTCATCTAGCAATTCATCGTCTGGTTCAAAAATCAGACCGGCTCCGTTATCTAACAATTACTCTTTGATCGCGGCTTGGAGTTCGATAACTCCAAAGTGAGAGAATCTCTCTCGGCCGTGGGAGCCGAATTTGTAATGAGCAATCCTTACGCCCATCAGCAGAATGGAAGAGCCGAAAGAAACAATCTGTCATCAATGAAATCACTTGGTGTTTGATCCCTGATTGACCTACCAGAAAATAAGAGACCAATTTCATGCAGATGGGTCTTCAAAATAAAGACCAATGCTGAAAATAAGGTAGACCGCTATCGTGCTCGTTTGGTCGTACGAGGAAATCATCAGAGAGCAGGTAAAGACTACCAAGAACTATTCTCACCAAAGGCAAGAATGAATACAGTCTGTACTCTCTTGGCGATAAGCGCTTCAAGACACATGAAACTCAAACAGTTCGACATAACTACCGCATTCCTGTATGGAGATCTGACTGAAGAGCTGTACATGACCCAGCCACCAGGCTTCGATGATGGGTCAGGTCGAGTCTGATTGTCGGCAAAAAGCCTCCACGGATTAAAACAAGCACCCAGATGCTTCAACAGATAACTTGCTGGAGTCCTATGCGATCTAGGCTTCACGCAAAGTCAAGCGGACAATTGCCTCTACTATTGGCACGGTCCTAGAGGGGAACTTCTTCTACTTGCCATCTACGTAGACGATGGTCTCCTGCTCTCTACGCATGACCATCTCGTTTCTTCTGTGCTTAGCAAGCTTGGTCAGAAGTTCAAGATCGAAAATTCTCCCTTGAATCTGTTTCTCGGAATTCACATCCGAATCGACGATCAGAACATATGCCTGAATCAATACAAATACATTCAGACCATCCTGAAACGATTCGATATGTCCCAATGCCGACCGCTGTCAGTACCGTCTGATCCGGGAATTTACAACATTCCACCGTTGGATGGACCACGGTCCAAAGATAGCCGATATCGAGAGATCCTTCGTGCATTGATGTTCTTGGCTGTTTCCACGCGCCCAGACGTCGCATTCACAGTTGGTTATCTCCCAAGATTCCTTGACAAATACACGGCGGAACATTGGATCGCCTGCCTAAAAGTTTTGCGATACTTGAAGAACACAGCGGACCTGTCCATAGTGAACTCCGGGAAAACTGGTACCTCACCCGACCACACTCTCCGATTCTACTCGGACGCGGACTTCGCTGCCTGCAAAGAGACTCGCCGATCAGTGAGTGGTTCTATCGCCACATTGGGTGGTGGTCGGTGGTCCGATCCTCTGGTCGTCATCACAACAACTTTCTGTCAGTCTATCGACGACAGAGAGTGAATTCTACGCGATCGCAGACTGCTCGAAGTCCTGCCTATTGCTTCGAACGCTCTTTTCTGAACTCAGAATCAAGATCGTCCCGATTGTCTATGTTGACAATCAAGCGGCTCTGAAAGTGAACCATAACCCACAGTTTCATAAACGGACGAAGCACATTGCCGTCCGGTTTCTCTTTGTTCGCGAGACTCACGAACGCAAACAAATCGAGTTCAAGTACATTCCAACATCAGAGAATCTCGCTGACGCGTTGACAAAACCCCTGAACAAACATACGTTCGAGAAGCTGAGGGCTTTAATTGGTTCACAACCATGGCCTCTCTCACAATCATTCTCGTAGTGGGTTTCCTCTTCTTCTCGTCAATTGCCGCTCAGAACTACTTTGTTTATGAGGACTGCGACAGTTCTTGTGTTTCGAACAACATAAGCTGTCTCATAGGCTTCGAGGAAAGCAGCGATGAATTCTTCAATCGCTGCACGTCATCATTTTTGGATTGCGAGGAACAATCAAGCAGCAAGGTGGTGTGCATGAGACCATCACTACCACCTGTTGGAGGTGAAAAGATTTGGCCTCGATTCAAAGCCAGATTCCATCCCAATAGACCACACTCATAGGGATGAGGTACTAAACAGGGTTTTGGCTGGCACAGGAGTCCTAATAACCAAAACTATGATGTTGGCCTTCGCTTTGTGTTGCATGTAGGGATGTCAGCGGTTCTAGAGGCCTGCGTACCAATAGTCACGAGAATGTCGCTCTCGATTCGGTCCCAAAATCAGCTTCTGCCGGACGCGGTTCTTGCGGTTCCAGAACCGCAAAAAAAGCGGTTCTTGCTGTTCTAGAACCGCAGACAATCTGCGGTTCTCGCAGGCATCTCTCCCTTTCGAATTAGATGAGTACTGCGATTCGATAGTTCCGTGCCGTCAATCAGGACGGGGTTGAGGCCTCTAACTCCTCTATCTCCTCACTTTGTGCCACAGGATTTTATCGGCTGTCCCGCCAACCTCGGTCCAGCGGGAGCGCGATTTTTGTATTGTTCGCCTGCTCTTAGGCGAGAACCGCGCGAGGCTGAAACCGAGCACGTTGGACGGCATATTCATGCTGCGGAAAGCATACGAATACGAAGGCTTGTAAAATGTGCGGAAGGAATCAAGTCCGAGCCGAATAGTGTGGCTTGAATCATCATGGAAGTCATTGAAAGAGACTTGATCCTAGAAGCGATACATTTTGCTATTCATTCAGGCTCGGACATCTCCTCTGAGGGGGCGAGAGCGTCGAAATTTGCAGAAAAACAGTAGAAATCGATCGGTAGCGGAATCGCGGTTCTTTGCGGTTTTTAACCGCGGTTCTTTGCGGTTTTTAACCGCGGCTCTCCCGGCGCGGTTGCATGCTTTCGCCTGGGAAACAAATGTCGTACCGTCGGTACACCAATCCCTCGCCCGAGCATGGAGTGGACAATCCCTACATACCAACAACCATCGACTCTGCCCAGCTTGTGGACCCAACTAACTAGATCCCTTCGACCATTTCCAGAGCCTGCTTCCCTACCAAACAATCCCCGATCCTACCACCGCTTAACCACCTCCTCCCACATACCTTGAAAATGCCAAAGTTCTAACCCTTCTGGACATCCAAGAAGAAATGAGACTATTATTGCAGATACGATTGTCGATATTTCCTGCCTCATGTTGGGGCCACGGCCCACAAATGGTGGCCGAAGTTGCCGTTAAAACAGCAAACGTACTATGCCTAGCTGGCTGCTGGAAGATAGTAATTCCGCACGAAAACTTAAATTTTCGGAAAGATACGCTCTTCTAGAAAAAGACCCCGCACATAATATACCAGATGTAAAAATCAAGAACATAATTGAAAAGGAGCAAGAAGACTTGGAAGATACCATGGACTTCGAGGTCCTATCCTGAAGTGCCAGCCCTATTGAGGGCAAATACGACAAACCGCCACTCATCGTGACAACGACGTTCGTCCACCGAGCGACGAATGGCTAATGACACGCTCACCAGAACCCCATAATTCGGATGAACCATCAACATCCGAATCGACAGGAACGGATGGAAAACCCGCAGATATCGAAACAACAATGATCACCAACACCGAGATTCACTCGCCGGCCTCACCGTCGCCGCCGATCTCATCGGAGATCGAGGTCATCGAAACTGGGGAGACGGAATTCCTCAACCTTGGACCAGTGGACTCGATCATCTCGAACGCTGATCGCCGCACCTTCGACAAATTGGGAATAACACCCACTTCGGCCAGAGGACAACAGGCTGCGAGGGTGTTCAATGCGATTAAAGAACAATTCGTGATCGCGGCGGCCTTCATCAGTGAAGACTTGGCCGACCCTCTCGAACTGCACCGTGGAACTGCACCGTGGGAAAGCGCTGCACGAGCTGGAAAATTCCCGAAAGAAAATCCTCAAGTTAAAAAGGGAGCTTCGCAATGAAAGGTTGGCCACGGCCACTTTCCAACGATCGGAGCATCGACTCGAGGGAAAGGTGAATGAGTTGATCAGACTCCATGTTCCAATCGAAAAACGCATTCCCGCAGAGGACAACTTCCCATTCAGCCCAACGCTACATCAATACGAAAATTAATTAGGGTACAAGCATCTCCACAAAACACTCAGTCTTCAAGGTATACCAAAAAGTCCCTTCGCTTGAGAGATATCTTTCACTCAATGTATCCATATAGACACATCACGCTTCGATAAACTTCTCGTAGTGAATGTATATGTCGAGGTTGACTCCATTGCCTCGGCCCACCTTCACTTTCTCTGGCTTGGAACCTCGATCAGACGACAACAAGATGCATTGTCGTCTCAGCTTAGAATAACAATGTAGAAAACGATTCTCCACGACAAAGGCGAAGGAGTCCATGGAGATCGAGTTTCCGGTAGTCCCTGCGGTGTCCTGCACTTCAACACGGCCGGACACGCTCGTTGTGGACTCTGCGGATACCTGCACGGTATACTTTGTCTTCGCCTCAAAATTTAACTCCCTTGACACGAAAATTCCTAAAAGTATTGATTTCATAATAACTATAACCTCTAGGCCAACAAGAATGCAAACACACCGCACATACATCAACAAACCTCCAGTAATAACTCCAGTGCACAATAGAAGCAATCCAGCGACGAAAAGCCAAGACCTCCATGTCCATCGAGATGGACTGCGGTTGTCTTCCTCGTTGCCTTCTCCCATCTGCATGACTTGGCCCTGCCCGACCCGATGACGACCTCCGATCCGGACGTGTCGATCGATCGCTTCGCGAGCGGCATTGAGATGCCTACGGTGACGATCACTCTCCAAGACTCGAGGACGACATCCTTGCTCGGGCTCGGGAGAATAACCGATCAGTCTCCAGAACCAATCAAACCAGCCTGGTTCGCGTGCATTTCCAACTGCTGAGCCGGGTCTAACACTGAAGCTGAGCGTTTGCCGAAAAACTTCGCTCTCTCCTCAGCGGGCTGAGCATTGCTGGCGAGCAATTCTTCGACCTGACCGAAGCTGCATTTACGACGAAAAATGATACGATGCAATTTGATCACGAGCGATGAGGCTTGGGCGACTGCGACTCTGCTGGTAATCCCTCCAACATCCAGCGAACTCCAACGATTCGCCAATGACTCCAACGTCTTCTAACATTGACGAATCAGAGTTTCTTATCAGAGTTTCAATCTCTCATCTCGGCCATCTCAAAGCTAAGGATTCTGAATGAATGAAATTCCTGCAGAAATTCCTGCTCTCTGTTAGAATGGAGGCAGGACCCTGTACCCATAATGTTCATCCACAGAGACCGTGATTCCTGTCGCTCCAATGGAAATTCATTGGAAAATAAATGGAAACTCTATCTTCGGCAAAGCACCTTTGTGGTGCTCAAGCGCCCTCCGGCGGAGGCCTGCCGCACTGCCCCCTGGCGCTGAGCGCTGGAAATACGCCGCGTACGGGCCTACTGCGAACCTAACCGGACTTGTCTCATATCGATCGGACAAGCGAAAAACGGGTTCAGAATTGAACAGCGAACGACGATTCAATTTCTTGAGGAAGTTTCATCGCTTCAATACTCTCAGAAGCTGACTGCTGAAAGTAAATCGTACCCGGAGCCTGATTGCTCCCTCATCCGGAAGACACTCGGACTTAGCAGTTAGGGGAGGTGTTGAGGTTTAGGTAGAAACTGAAAACTACTAGCCCTCGTACCGTACTAGGACTCATACCAACTCCATGGGGCCATATACCCGTGACAGTGGTATAATACGAGAGTCACCGGGGTTGTACCCCGAGGTTACGACTCTAGCATGATACCTTTAAGGTAGTACGAAATTGGGCTAGCACCCCACATGCTGGGTACACCCAATAGCATTCTAGGACGCTACTTATGACAGACCAAGGTAGCCTTATCCAAATCTGGTTTTTCAGCTTTTTCTCGAAAACGGTTGGGTTTAGAGGAAAAAGGGTCATGGCTTACCGTCATGGATTTTCGATTTTAAATCCGATAGCGATGTTTCCTCAATCCTGGAAGCTCTGGTTTTCGAGATACGCTATCGATTTCCACTATTTCCGATGGGAACCCCAACCGGAAATACCCAAGATCGATAGATCTCGTCATTCCGAACAAAAGAGGTCATGGGGCATTTCTCCTCAAAACCGATAGTTTCCGACATATCGGCAGAGAGAGTTCTGAATCATATGGATCGAATAAAATCCGAGACAACGAAGTCGACTTCCTCCCAAACTTATTGATGCATTGGTTCTTATGATTCAGATTTTTTTCGCCGTTATCTCGGAAATTATCGGTTTCCGGGGAAAATACCCCATGACTTTTTGACGTGAAAACGTCTTTAAAGTGTCTCTAGTAGCCGGTCAGGGAAACTTCGTCCTCCATGCAACGAAATCTAGTCCGCTTTTGCGGGGCTGGATCTCCGTTGATAAGAATCAGATTATCAAGAGGATTGGGTCGGAAGATTGCAAATTTACGGGACATTGTTCCGATGAATTTTCGTCCGGAACCGAGCTGAGAAAGAGGTCCCATGAGACAATTTCTGTCGACCCACGAAAACCTCTATTGAGCCGCATAAATAATTGTTTTCCAGAAGAGGGGAAGAATGGTCGGCTTAAGCAATTGAATGGAAGTAAGACTCAGATGTATATCGGCGACGACACGGACTTTAAGTGACTCAAGACTGCTTGTCCGGGGAATAATCTAGCTCGTAGGGATACCTATCCCTTGCTCTGGGGGAGAAAACCGCAGCGGCTATGCAGGTTTTCTTTATCTACCTTTAGACCGCATATCAAATAAGTTTCTTGCACTTGGGATTCTGATCGGAGGAGGATCTTGAATCGAGCAGGGTTCCGAGTGGAGATTGGCTCGTCTATCCGCAATTGGAAACGGAGGTTTCGCCGAGATTCGATTGATTATAGAGAAGTGTGCAGCTGAGTCTCCCAAGAGGACTTCATTCCTTGGTGTTCGCCACGAGACCGAAAACAAGTAGCATCATGCGAATAAAGCGGAAAGCAAGAGTAGCTGAAAATATAGGGCAGTCTGAAGCAGCTGCGAAACTGCCGAAAACATCAACGGGAAGATCCCGCGAAAATCGTGCTCGTCGTCGTGCAATGGCCCAGTCACCAAAGGCCAACACGGGAGATCTTGGTGCGCTGAGTTCGATCCCTGAAGATGGAAATGTGAGTCGGCAAGAATCGGTACATTTCATGCGTCAGGATAGCAATAGTCGAAACGAGCTGGGTGTCCTCAGAAGTAATGCTGCGAATTTCGATGGAGGTACCGAATGCACGAGGAATGCGGCTCACGAATATAAGTGGAAAAGAGCGACGCAGCGATTCAAAAATATGTTCCTTCACAACGAGTCCGGGCATAAATGCGATGTCTGTGATCGCCTCTGGTTTCTCCGCGATCTCGAAACAGTGAATCCTAGTATGGCGATGTTTCTGCGAGACCATTTTGAGAACTAGGATACCAAGGTCTTCAAGCTATGCGGTAATTGTTTCAGAGTGTGCCGGAAATTTAAAATCCCACCTCTCAGTAAGACCAATGGATATCAATATCCAGCGAAGCCGGAGTACTTGCCGAAATTAGATCCTCTATCGGAAGGTCTCGTGTCACCGCGGATACCATGTATGTATGCAGATCCGTCGTTCACGTCGCGATGGTTGCTACGGCATAGTCGGGCAAGTCATAAGCGTGCCCGTCGACGTGAATACCATGGGGCTGTCATTGCCACGGTCACTTGATGACGACTATATTTTAACGGTGAATCTCAAAAAGAACATCGTTCACAAGTCTTCGTATTTGAGTGGCTTCGTGAAAAAATCAACCGTGAAATCTTGGCTTCAGTCACTGATTTACCAACCGCTATACAGATACTATGGTATAACTGTAGGTTTCTCGAAGCTCAATGAGTCTGTCCCCTTTGCAGAGCCTGCCCATGTTCCGGCAACTGATTTCGATATCGAGGAACTCAATACGGTCACAGAACCAGAATCGGGGATTTTGAATGCACTTCAGCAGACCATGATTTGGAACGAAGACCATTGTCTAGATATCGCTCCCGGGCAGTATAACAGGGCCGAGAGCTTATTATTTGATACTTATGCGGAGGAGCTGTCTTATCCTGAAATTTATCTTGGGGTAGGCCGTAAGATCACGTCTAAGGATGCTCAGGTGTTCGAGCAACGCCATATGGTTTATGCATGTCTGAAACACGGAGGAGTGACAGACGTGGGGTTGTTCCCCAACATGTTCTTTACATGGCCATGAAAATCATGCGTCATCGAGTGAATGATGGTATTCAAAACATGTAAAAGAACAACAGAGAACATAACTAGGAGAATGATTGAGGACCGTACTTTCGTAGAGCGCTTGATCGAAACAAATCAAGCCTTCTAGAAAACGATTCCCAATTCTGTGCAGTATTGGTCGCAACGACGGAGAGATTTATTCGCAAAGATCCGACAGCTCGGGAAACCGACCGCATTCCTCACGCTGAGCGCGAATGAAACACGATGGCCACACCTACTCCGAATACTCCATCGGCTCTCGGACGAATTCAAGTCATTACACAAAATCATTACACAATAACTTCAGACGTTTTCACGCAAATATGCGGTAGTGGCTCGCTACTACCTTCGGCCTTTTTTTTGTTCAAAATCGATTTTAGGTATTTCTGGTTAGGGTTCCCATTAGAAATTATGAGAATCGATAGCCTGTCTCGGAAACCACAGCTTCCAGGAGTGAGGAGACATCGTTATCGAATGTAAAACCGAAAATCAATGCGGGTAAGCCATGACACTTTTTTCTCTAAACCCAAACGTTTCCGAGAAAAAGCTGAAAAAACAGACTCGTCACCACCCTGTATGTATGTTTGTACGAATCAGGACATGTAAAGAGTACCTTAGACTCCTGCCTAGGTATAAAAGACCTGAGATTTCAAATAAAATTCACCGTGGTATCCCCCTCTCGTGAGACTGCATCGCTGTGTATTCCTGAACGGGCTGCCCTGCTACTCCTGACCAGAGCTACGAACCTTGACCTTCAACAGGGCTTGAGCTGTATCGAGCATTGATAGCCTTTCACGCGGCCGATACCTTTGAATGCTTGAGGAAACTCCGCGATGGCGCGACTTAGATCCGGATCGTCACTGTTGATGCCCGCTACCCTCACTATGAGACCCAATGCTACTGCTGCATCGACGCGGATAGTGGGCATTACTTTCTCCCCGACTATGAAGAACATTTCTTGGATCGTAGTGTTTCCATGGCGCACCACGAGAGTCGCTGTGGCTGTCGAGTCGTACCGATCCCCGGAATAAAATACGTGGCGGGTGTTGTGCGCTCGCAACTCGAGTGGGGGGGGGGGGGCGAGGAAGCGTTGAAGTGATCCACGAAACGATTCGGCAACACCGAGACATCTGCCCCAGTGTCGAGTTTGCACCTAACCAGTTGTCCATAGACCTCAAGCACCTCGTTCCATTCACCTGCTTTGGGCTTACCCGGTTTCGGCACGAATATCTGACACAGACTGAAGTCCTCGTCGTCACTCGATTGCTGGATTTGCACGGACTGCTGATTTCGGCGGATTTCGCCCAGAGCCTTGACGGCGGGCTCCGTCAAGTCTGTTCCGTTGGGTTGCGCTTCACGCGCGCCAGGGCCACTTCTGCACAGCTTTGCTGTGTCCCTTTTCTCCACACTGGCTGCAGAACTTTCTCCTCGCGAAACATATCCCGCTGGTATGCGAGTATTAGCACCTGTCACAGCGACTTGTCTCAATCGCGGCGATGTTGTGATCAGCTGGGTCTTCATCGTCGTGTTGGTAGACTGACTAAAGTCTCGCGCTCGTGCTTCTGTGCCGAGATGGTGGCGACAACGTCGGGTTTCCGCTGCGAGCAGCTGATCTCGGAAGCGTTCTGTTCCCCGAGCTCGTGGCTCCTGCCAGTCTGCGGCCAGTCATCTTCCTAACAGTCAAGCTGTCCTCAATATCTTGGCTTACAAAGATTGTAGACTAGCAGTGAGCTGGGTGACCTCTCCGAGACGAGAAATGGATCGGTTGGGGATTCTAGGGATCCTCTGCGTCTCCCCTGAACTTCTCCCGCGTCTGCCCTGAACTTCTCCTGCGTCTCCCCCGGGAGACGCGTCCCCCTAGTTTGAGAAACGCTGCTCCAATGAGTCATTGAGTCTCTCGATATCCATGCTCGAGAGCAAACTAGGTGCGCGAGGTAACATCGCTCCTGTAGAGCTCCAGGTTTTTCTCAATGAGTGTAACCCTATCCGAGAATACTCGGGTACAGGATTCAACCAACGCCGTCTCGTGAACGTTAACCTGAACAATGTGGGTTAACACTCCGCTCGTTGGCAGGCGGAGTGGTCTGCACCATGTCTGCAGGACCTGTGGTGGACAGGGCAAAGGCTTCACTCGAACACAGGTTCATGTTGAATATCGGCTAGAGAAGCTGAGTGTTGAACACAGGCGGTGGCGTACTGAACGAGATTCAGATGCAGAAAAGAGTGTCCTCTGATCGAAGAGGACTTATTTGAGGGAGGATCTCTCAGATGACAGTGTAAATGGTTCAGTTAGACTGATCATTGGATTAGTAACCATCCAAACAAGAACTGCTTAACATTGAGTGCATTGGATGCGCTGTCAATACAATGCTTTGATAGAATCTATTTTATCAGTGCAGAGTTGGAGGGATAAGGTGAATGGAGTCCGGGCAGTGAGCTGATCCGGATAGCCGGTCACTGCTGTATTTCCAAGCTCGGCACTCTAGAACGAAGCAACAGCGGAACAAGCGACGGCGTTGAGAAAACAGATCCCCCTCGGTCGACTTCCAAGTTCTTGGAACCATGAACAAGCCTTGACCCGTGAGAACGGACTTAACGCCTCTCGAACAGGATTGATCTGTACCGAAAGGCAATAGCAACATCGAGAGATGCCTCTGGTGTAATATCTCGGACCAGATAGATCCGAACGCATCACTCTCAGGCGCAGATTTTACAACAGGCACAGGCCCAGTTCTCCGCCTTCTGAACCTTTTCCACGTTCCATTCGGCGTTCCTCCGGGGACCAAACCCAATCCATTAGGAGACAGGCAGCCAACATGACTGAGAACTTCCTTTACATGAGCAACCCTCCAGGGCGACTCTTCATTATGGTCCAGCGGATCCATTACAATGATCGCCTGTTGGACGTGTCACCCAGAATCATGGACTATGATGATCCCAGACTATCATGTGTGTGCTCAAGTTACTTCTGTCCAAAAGACAGTAACGGCCACCTAGATTCGATCATCCACCACGAACTCTTTAGGGTCCACGCTGGGACGTCTTTTCAAAGGAGTGCGTCAAACGACGAAGCATGACTACAGCGTACCCAATCTTCTGTGATCGAATGTTGGAAAATTACCATCAATAGATGATTGCCTTTCCATAAATTACTGTCTAGAATTTTCTCGAAGTCAGTGTTTACGATAATTACACCAAGTTAATTTCCAATACCCTGAATGTTTATGTTTACTGTCACGACATAGTCTGATCTATGTGCCCATTATATTTAATGGAACCAGTCTTTCCTAGACAAGTCTATGGAGCTGTGCTAGTATATGAACCACACTGAAATAAACATCAGACACAGATTCTTCTGTCACCGCACGATACCCTGCGTCCTCATTCATGGGTTGAGTTCCTCACTACCTGCCTCCGGTATCCTCCGACAAGTGCCGCTCATCCGGAATCATCTGGACCAAACTGCGTTCACCTCCGACTGAGACAAAACTAGACGGCCAATGTTTTGGGGTCCTGATCAAATCCAGACCTGTGCGCCGCGGTTGAAGGTGACGGCGGCGGCGGTGGACCGAAATATTGACGGCGGCGAAGCACGCCGCGGCGTTTTGCGACGGCACGGCCCGCCGCGGCGGGGCAGATCAGTCGGCGGCGGGGCGGCTCCGTAGCGCATTGCTGAATTCGAGAAGACATCATGCAAGCATGTTTCCCCCACACCTTATCCGCCCCGCGAGCTGACTGATAGCATATCTATCGATGATCTCCTGTCCCAGCGGAAGAACTAAAGCGGGAACTGTGGTGGAAATTGATGAAATGCACAAGCCAAGAGAGTTATGTCCGAAAAACCCAAGCAGCTCATCATTCTTTGGGCTACATCACTCGGCTCAGATGAAGGCTTTATTATCATGGATGAAGAGAACTTCCGAGGCGGTCACGGAATCCATCGCACACCTTTTTTCGCGCAGTAAATTGCCAGCGGTCGAAAAACGTCTCTCCGGCTCAGCTGAGGTCGCTGGTATTGATGGGAGGACCCGTGCTAATTTGGCTAGAGCAGGAAACGAGGGTTTGTTTTCGAGCCACCACTTCAGGACCTCATCTTGATCGGTTCTCTCAGAAAAACGTGGATGATCATTACGAACGTGCACGTAAATTCGAGATGCGACATTGAAGAGTATCATCAGCGCTCTCAAATGCAATCCAGGCGATTTTCAATTTTCCCGGGGGAATGCAAGAGCTGCGCATTTGTGATGAAATATACCAATATTTCTGGTATAGCTGAGGCATGTCACTTCGGGTATAGGAAGTAATGATACAGGAAGCAGTGGCTTCCTGACTAACGTACAGTGTTCCACTTAGCCAAGTGGGTTACTAATACCAGAACACTTCCGTGTTCTGGTTACGGGTATTCCCCTTCCCTGGAAGGGTATATATAAGAGCATACCTGTGTGTAATAAACCGAGGAGCTAAGGAGCAGTAGTGTTCTCACCGAACACTGACTCTTTATTTTTGTGCCGTGATCTTCCAGATTCACAGGGTGTCGTTTCAGATTGGTGTCCACAGACTTAG
>NW_003803662.1:0-4359 GCF_000255335.2 Galendromus occidentalis
AAGTATCTTGATGGACGGCGAATGTGTTCGCGTGGACGTAAATTGCGTGTGGGTACTGGCGATTGCGTGGCTGCATCAGAAATTTCTTCTGATACTGAGTTTTCAGTGCTGAGTGTGGGCTGTGTTTCATTTTCATGGTCAACTTCAGTGTTTTCTTGTTCATCTTCGTGTTCTGAAAGTGTGTGTCCTTCTGAGTCCTTATTGTGCGCAAACAATGTTGGCTTTTCAAAGACAACGTCCTTGGTGTTGATGATCGTCTGAGTTTCTGGCAACCAGATTCTATATCCGAGGCCATGATCTAGGTATCCAACGAGTCTGCCCGGATCGCCTCGACGCTCAAACTTACGCAGTTTCGGCGGTTGTTTGTTCACATAGCATTTCATGCCAAATGGTTGGAGTTTTCCAATATATGGTTTCTTCTTATATATGATTTCGTATGCTGACTTGTTCAGGTCTTCATGTATGGATACGATGTTCAATATATCCACACAGTAGCTGACACATTCAGCCCAGAGGTACTTTTTATGTTCAAAACCGGCTTTGATTAGAACGGATCTGACCAAATTTATGACCGTGCGATTTCCACGTTCCGCAGTACCATTTTGCATGGCAATGTATGCACTGCTGAACTTTTGCTCCGCGCCAATGTCATCAAGAATTTTCTTGACTTCTTGGTTTTTGAATTCGGTTCCCTTATCCGAATGGAAACGCTTAATGTCGTGACCGATTTGATTTTTGTACCACTGAGTATAATGTCAGATAGAACCGGCAGTCTGATCTTTGGTCTGGAGAAAATAGACCTTTCGGAATTTTGAAAATTCATCCGTGATCATTAGTGTTGAGGCGAAATAAGACGAAAAACTGTGAGTCCTCAGACTTGCAGCTAAGTATGACTCAGAGCGTTGAGACTTGAGACGCTTCTGAGATGAGTCACTGAAGCGGGGTTACACCCCGGCTCCGTAGTAGGATAAGACTCTTTCCGCTTGTAAGAAAGCGGGGTTCGATCTTAGTAAAGCGTATGTATGTAGGTACGCATGCCAGGAAGGCTCCGCCTTCCTGCCACCCCGTCTCCTGTATATAAGGTAGCTCCGCCACGCTCTCCAGCGTCTAGCGTCTCTTGGCCAGCTGACAGCTCTTCGCTGTGAACATTGACTCCCGAGGGACGTCGAGGAGTTCGAGAGGATTTCCGGAGTAGACAGAGCGTCGGATATACATGCTCTAACCCGGAGAAAGACCATCGAGTCTGCTTTCTCCTGTCGTTCAGGCCTGCTGCAATTCCAGTCTTCTAGTCGGCCGACTGCGATGAATTCGCGTGGCTCCGCCCTTTTTCGGCCTCGAGATCAACGAATTCCGAATAGTGGAACGCCACTGCTCCCATGATCGATCGGGTAAGAGATTTACTGATGCACGCAGATATCACATGCCGTCGGGTCAGATGAACATCATTGAAATTATCGAGAAGAAACTCGAGAGCAGAATGTACCTGAACGGAGGAACAACTCATGAGTTTGAGGCCGAGGGATCGTCTAGACTACGGTTCTACTGCATCGGATCGTTTCTATCTGATCTACCCCATTTCTCTTCCCCATTTAGGAAAGGACTCGAGCCTCATAGGCTGGACTATTCTTCAATCCCATATAAACCTCGGAGACTCCAATGGAATCAGGGGCGTTCGCGCCTTGATTTGAAGCCTCGTCGGCATGAGCTTCCCGAGCAGATGCCTCTCTGGCGAGAACCTCTTCGTCTGCTAGCTCAGCGGAGAGCGGCGAGCAGCTCCGCCATACTCTCAGGGTCCAGCGTCTCTTGGCCAGCTGAGAGCTCTTCGCTGTGAACATTGTCTCCCGAGGGACGTCGAGGAGTTCGAGAGGATTTCCGGAGTAGACAGAGCGTCGGATGTACATGCTCTAACCCGGGAAAAGACCATCGTCGCGAAAATTCCGCTTCCCTTCCGCCGAAGGAGTATGCCTATGTCTGCATTTGGGTGCAATTGATTCTTCGGACATAAATTTTCGACGAAGACTTGCTATATATTATGTAATGACTGTGTGTGTAATTACCTGCTGTACGGTTCCAGTGTCCGAAGTGAAGGAGTGCGTTCACCCATCAACTCATCCTTCGGACTTTCACGTCCCTTCCCTTTGGAACATGCTGAAAGCCGTGAATCGTCTGCTAGCGAGCAGACGGGGTGGAAGTGTGCCGCTATCACTGCGAGTAAAGGTGAATTTAAAACTAATTTGTGCGTGAAATAGTGAATAAACACTAACGTACCCGGATACCCGGAACCCAGCAATCAGATAGACACAGTGAAGTGATAATTTGGTTGTCTGAACTTAGCACGAAGAGAACTTTAGTGTCTGTATACCGTGCACGATGGCAGAATCAAACAAACCGACCTTCGCCGTTGATAAAAACGGGAAACGGATTCATCTCTGCAGCAACTGCAATGGTGAGATGCTTCGACTTATGTCGAATGCGGGGCCGGGTCCCCATTGTTGTGCTATATCTACACTAATTCGTAGAATAACACACCTCGAGCAACAGCTGGCTCAGGTACCGCGGGATATACCTGCGATGGCGGAAGAACTCGCCAAATTGCGGTTAGAAGTACGACAGTACGAGAACATAGTCCTAACCGATGATACCATGGAGACGAGCCAGGACTGGGCCGATAGAGCCGGTCCTAGCACGAGCCATGAAGGCTCCATTCAAAAGAGCGCGCCAGAACGCGATACAGCGACGCGGCGAAGCCACGAGGAGGAGGTTGTTTTGGTCGCCGGTGACAGGTCGATCAACATCCTCCGACACCCTCCCAAGGGAGAGGGTCTCGTGACGATGCTCGGCGGCACACAATACTGTGTGTGGCACGAGAGCAAAAACGGTAGACTAGAAGAAATTAGATCAGCCGTTGAGGGTATTATCGCCAAATACCCTGATAACAAATTCCACATCGTGCTCATTGGGGGAGCACAAGATACAAAGGAAGCCCAGCTAAATGGGACGGTATTAAGGGTCGATCATAAGATCGCAGAGGAGCTGGTGGCGACTCGAATGGGGTCCCCAGCAATTCGATCCCTGACATGGGTAACGATGATAGAAGATAGATTCTGTGGCGTTACCCCTAGCATTAATAAATCCCTGATCGAAAGTCAGAGATTACGCGACGCTAACGTCGGTATCCTGGACTTGAGATACCTTAACGAGGCCCCAGAAAATTTCTTCCGAAAGGGTCAATTAAGTGACAAAGATCGGACATATGCCCTGAGTTCCTCAGGCGCTAAGAGAACGAACGAGGCAATTATATCATTGCTCGTTCAAGCCATGGGCATTGGCGCAGAGACGCTCACGACTCGAGCTCGCCAAGCCCGGGAAGAACCTCGAAAAAGAGGCAGGCCGAGAAGAAGAAGCAGCAGGAAGAGAAGCTGCAACAACGGCAAGTGGGAATACCCACTAAAGAACAAGGGACCAGGACCGAGGAAAAATATTTCCAGAAGGTCCAGGAGTTGAACTCTGGTAGACAGAGCCCTCAACCAGGTCCATCCCACAGGAACGACAGTGCGGAGAGAGGCAACCGAGGACCTGACCACAGATATACTGATGGAAAAAGGAAATCAGGGAGCCACTCAGGCCAGAGCTGGAGTGGAGGAACCGCAAGGGGCTCTGGGCAGGTATCTGCCAGGCAAGAGCCCTGGAACCGAAACGACAGACGAGGCCGAAGCGACAGACCCCAATCGGGCGCTCGTTCGACGAACGAACGATCTCGGTCTCGATCAAGGTCCCGCGCCGCAATCTGGAGGAAACAAAGAGGAGCGAAGAACCAGGGCCGCGGTCGTCCTCAGGATCGGGATACACCGAGGAGGGGACACGACCGCTCGAGGAGCCCTCAGGAATACCGCCCTCGAGAACCATCACAGCAAAACGAGAGGCGGAAACCAACACAACAACGACCGCCACCACCCGCAGAATACAAGGTGATGACAAGCCGATATAGGCGATCGCCTTCGTATGAGGACAGGGGAGGAAATCGTGTTTGAGAAGAAATCCAGTCGTCCCAGAAAGCGTCGGACTAGGCGTGATATCACGCAAAAACAGTCCACAATCACGATTGCCGCCATCAATCTTAATGGGGCAAGAATGAAGAGGTCAAAATGGTCGCAGCTAGAAATAGATGTGTTGGGCAATAATGTCGACATGGTCCTAGTATGCGAAACACGACTTATGAACGAGGAAAAGCCGCCGAGAATCCACGGATACACGTGGAACGGCAGCAACCGAAGAGGACCGTCCGGAAGACAAGCAAATGGGGGTGTAGGATGTTTGACATCGACCCGCATAGACGTCTCGTGGACAGAGAAGGGACAA
>NW_003803663.1:0-1061 GCF_000255335.2 Galendromus occidentalis
AGTCTATTGCAAGATATCGACGAAAATTTCTATATGGATGATCTAATTGCCTCCACGAACTCAGTCGACGAAGGTCTGGAAATTTTCAAATCCATGTTTGACGCGTTCAGCGCTGGGGGTTCCAAGCTCAGGCGGTGGGCGACAAACAGTTCGGCTCTAGCATCCAAGATGCGCGCTCTAGAGAGAGACCCGGATATCCAGATACTTAGCGACGAACCTGATTTCAAGTTTCTCGGAGTCGGTTGGATCCAGTCCACGGACTGTTTGCACATAAATATCCAGGCGGCACGGGGAACATTATCGTCAAACGCACCGACGAAACGCACACTACTCAAAGGTGTAGCACAGATTTTCGACCCGTTGGGGCTCGTTTCACCAATCACTATCAGAGCGAAGATCCTCTTACAGTCCCATTGGAGACAGAAACTCGGGTGGGACGATAGTCCGATCGGCGAAAATCTGGAGGCATTCGAGAATTTCACTGACTCTCTCGGAGAAGCGCGCGCAGTGTTTGTAAACAGAAACATTGTGACGGCTCGAGAGGTCGCGAAGCGCGAGCTACACGCGTTCTGTGATTCTTCTTTGGAGGCTTTCGGAACGGTGGTCTACATTCGAGAGCTCTTGAACACGGGTGGCGCTAAAGTTCATTTCGTAGCCTCCAAGGCTAGGGTAGCCCCACTTAAGTCGGAGTTTTCGATTCATCGCCTCGAGCTGATCAGCGCAGTGCTTTCGGCGCGATTGCTTGATAGGGTGGAATCGTATCTCAATTGTCATTTCGATTCAGTCCATTACACAGCTCGACAGCCAAATCGTTACAAAGAAAGTGATAGCTATTTCGGGGTAAACCGGGGGCGCTGAATCCGAATTTCATAACAGTTTTTCTCCATCGTCGTCGGTCGACCTGGCTCGAGAAGCCACGACGGTCCTTGAAGCCACATGGCCCTGGATTCCTCATCCGCCATGGGAGTTCCCCTGCTTAGCTTATCCGCCGGGTTCTCCACCGACATAACATAGTCCCAATCTGTGGGATAGGATAGAGACTGAATCTCTCTGATCCGATT
>NW_003803664.1:0-1034 GCF_000255335.2 Galendromus occidentalis
TGGGCTTGGATCGCTTCTATGTCTATCCGAGTTTGGAAGAGTAGTGAATTCAACCACAAGAATTCCTTCCCATTTCCTCGTGTTCGAAATTCTCAGCTGTCGTGAGCAGGAAAACAATGTCGACGTATCACGTGTCAGTCACTTTACTCACACCAAATCACCTGTGCGCATCGACCAAATCTCTCTCCCGGACACCAGCACATTCGTCCCTCCGCCGGGCCCTCATAGAGGCAGCCGATCCACATGGAAGGCACTATCGTACCCTCTTCGGAGCACTACTACGGGGAATCGTTCTCGAGGGAAAGTTCGCTCCGTATAGCCTATTTTTGTCTGCTGAAAATAAGAGCCGAACCCATATTCTTCGAAATCTTATTCAAGACGAGAAGAGCTTGAAATACTGGAATTAGCGCCCTCGGAGTCGGCCCGAAATGGCGCCCCTATGACGGACCGAAATTTTGGCGCCCGGGGCGGTCCGCCCCCGCGCCCCCCCCCTAGATACGCCACTGGCTCCGAGAGCACGACAAAAAGTCTCGAGGCTAGTCGATCGTCAGCGAATAAAAGGGGCAGTACGGTATACGAATGCGTCGTGGAAGACACGGTCTGAACGAGTCGTTCGACATTGCGAACCCCTACAGGGGCTAAAGAGCGCGCCGAAGACAGTTGTTTCAGGAACCCAGATTGGTCAGCATTCGCGATACAATTCGCCTCCAATCCGTGGGATGATATGAGATCCCTGATCTTGGACACAAAATCATCAGCTTGCGCAGACGTTCGTTCGGAGTTTGCCATCGCGCGCTTCGAGGTCAATTTCGTGATTTTCCTGGAGACGATGCCGTTCGTCTTGCGGAATTGCTTGATCCAACGCAGGCAAACTCGGAACCCTGGAATCTGCAGCTCCCTAGCCAGCTCTTGGCCTATCCTCTGGATGTCCCGATCATGCATGATGATTCCGGAATTCATTTTCTGCGAAATCTTCTCCAGCAAGCGTTCTCGGAAGATTCCCATGAGATCGGCGCGTTTCATCGTACCATTCT
>NW_003803665.1:0-1270 GCF_000255335.2 Galendromus occidentalis
CGCGAGCCGACGGGTNTCCCCCCTGGGTCGCGATCGTCTCTGACGATGTAAGTATCTGACGTGGGACTCAGAAGTTCTTTGAATGAGATGAACGCTTTATGGCGCTCCACCCAACGTGTTGCACAAAGAGGCTTCAAGCGGCGTGCTTTGACCTCCGGCATCATGGCTTCGACCGTGTCTTGAAGCAACTTCACCCGGCAAGGGTAAGCGCTCATTAAAGAGCAGGTGCTGGCGATAGTGCCTACCGTCAGTCTGATTCTCGTGTCGTCGATCGAATGAGCCAACGCCAGGTTCAGACAGTGGCTGGCGCAGTGGAAATAGAGGGCTTTCGAAACAATTTTCTTAATCTCCGCTTGAACACTCTTGTACTTCCCTCTCATCGAGCTACACCCGTCATACCCTTGGCCTCTCATGTTCGCGACGAATACCCCTTCTTCGTGCAGGGCTCGGGTGATTGTCGCTGCCAAACCGGCGCCAGTCTCGTCTGTCACAGCGGAAAAGGAGAGGAAGTTTTCTCGCAGAACCTGTTGTCCATCAAACAACGCAACGTAGCGGAAGCGTATCGTGAGCTGATCGATTTTACTGATGTCTGTTGTCTCGTCAGCCAGCACCGAGAAGAACCTGGATGCGTTCACTTCAGCTACGATCTTTTTCCCTGTCAATACACCGATGGAGTCTATCACCTCATTCTGGATTCGCACGCTCGTATAGGCGGCATTTCTCCCACATTCGAGAAAATGCTCTTTGAGACTTTCGTCACCTGCGTCCATTCGGAATCGCAACAACCCTCGGAAATTGCCGTCGTTCTGTTCAGTTTCGTCGATGGTGCCGGAAACGTCGATCCCCGCGTCTCTGTGTCCACTTAGAGCCAGCCCTTGCTTACCGCAAAAAATGATCGTTTTGATGATCGGTATCAATCGTGATCTGTTCTTTGCAATTTGTTGTTGACGCCCTTTGTCAACGAGGCTCCTGACGTCAGTGGAATCTCCGTTTCAAAACCTTTCGATGTTTCTACCATCGAGTTTTGCCTCCTGGTGGTAGCGAGTTTTCTCGAGCTCTGCGAAAACTTGTCGAGCTTCCTTGTATTTATTCAGAGGCGAGCTCACGAGAGACTCTGGTGTCCACTGTCTGCCTGGACCGGACTTTTTCGGTCTTCGCGAAAAGGATACAAAACTTGCACAAAGCACCCCCTCCATGAAGCTCAGTGTAGGCCAACCACGGCCGTTCCCTGAGGTAGTGCAGCTGGAATGCTCGAGTTTGCTGACCCTCC
>NW_003803666.1:0-8566 GCF_000255335.2 Galendromus occidentalis
TACCTCAGGGAACGCATCGAGTTATTCATAGAAGGGGCGGAATTCGTTTTACAACCATGATGATAATCTTAGGGATTCATTAGCGGAAACAGACCGTCTGAAGGACATCCTTATAGATCTCCTCTCACAAAGGATCCAATCCTCACAGTCCCTAATGGAATCATCGACTCGACCGCCCCCAGAACTCAGGAGATCCTGGATAAAGACGGAGAATGCGATTAGCAAGGCTATCGAGTATCTGGAAGAACTGAGGGTATCAATCATCAACGATATTGACTCTTCTACAGAGACGAACTTCGCCACTACTACGACCCGCCCCCAGAATGCAACCACCAATTCGAAGCTCCCGACCGAGACATGACGCCGAGCGCTCTAATCTCCTCATTGGATCCCCCTCAAGCGGAGGGCGATGTATGATTAGCGTCGACCCAGATCGACGACGCCCGAGGGGCGACCCATGATCACGAGCCAACTCCGCAGGGATCCTTCCGGCTTTCCCACATCGCCCAAATGCCCTCGGCGGACTCCACACCCAGCAGGGGAGGCCCAATAATGACCCCAATAGGCTCTTCCGAACCAGTCTCAACGAGACGAAGAGCTCCGGAACCGAGCCCCCGGCCAGTGTCCATCGCGAGCACTTCTTCAGGAGAAAATCCGGAAAACTACCTGCCGAGGCTAGCGATGAACTTCTAAATGCCAAAGTTCAATGGTGATTGCCGCTTGTGACGTTTCTATTGAATTAATTTCCGGTGATTCCAAGGAATACCGGAAATTCATGGATACGTTCAAAGCCTTCGTGCACAATCGGGAAATTCCGGTTCTTTGAAAGTTGATTCTGCTGCAAGACTCGCTATTAGGCCTACCACTCGGTGAAGCACCTCGACCTACGGGGCGAATCCCGGACTCGTCGGGAATTCCCGGGAAATCCCGGGAGAAGAGAATGAAAACTTATAGTGCATGGAACACCGGTTTGAAACCAGAAACCGCTCTAGGACTATCGCTGATAGTATTCATGCCATTCGGTGGTTGAATTTATTCTATTCTGAAGCCGTCTGCGTGCCTCGAAGTTTTTTCTTCTGTAAATATGATCGCAAGAACATGAGACTATCGACAGATTCTGGCGCAAGGGAAGCCCGAGCTTTCCTGCATAGGGTGCTCATGATACTAAAATCTCTCTCCGGTTGGACGGAGGTAGGCTGCAGAGTTGAGAGCTTTCGCAGACACTGAGTCAAGAGCTTTCCGTGCCCGTGACCGGCTTCGAAGAGTTTCATCTCTGAGCGGAGCCTCGCTGCGGCAGGCTGTAGGGGAGGCAACGGCTGTTTGCGATGGAGCAGCGGCGTCGTGAATACGCTGTCGAAATCCATTGGTTCGGCCTCTTCCTCGCTCCCGCATTCGACCGTCCCAGCTCCGGACGCATCGTCCCTTTCCGAGATGTCGAGAATTAGGTTAAGCAGCTCTTTTTCCGAACTCCGACGACATCCAAAAGATTTCTCGAAAGCATAATCATACTTCGGATCCAATAAGTATTGTAGGAGCGTCGATAGAAGAGTTCTCCTTTTCGAGATCTCGCATGAGACAGCGGATTTCAATGCGGTCGAGAGATAGGTATCTGATCGATCCAGCATGTCCATGAGAATCGTCAGGATCCGGTCAGCATGACCCAGGGTGGCCTCGGAAGAACACAAGCAAATCATGGCGGTTTTGAATGGTCGCAGTATGGAGAGGATGTTATTGAGCTCGACTCGGGTAGCCTTTTTAATCCGCGGCTCATCGAAATCTTCAAGAACCACATTGATTGCTGGCATGATAAGTGAAGCCCTCTCGAGCATGCTTATCGTCGAGTACCAGCGAATTTTTATGTCGAGGATTATTCCAAGGCGTTTTCCGTTATATTCCGGCAATTCTGTCACATCGAGAAGGCGGTCGTTTTTCAGTGAGCTTCGCTTGATCGATTTGAGGATCTGCCTCAAATTTATCAGAGTACTCTTAGCCGAGATGCATGGCATGTGTGGATCATTCGATTCGTCTCCCATTGACTCGTCGAGCTGAGAATCCACGTTTTCGGGGAATTCCATTCCGTCGTCGGACACGTCTTCGTCCATTTCTTCATCGCTGCTTCCGTCATCGGGTATGATGTCGTCGGTGCCTGTTGGCGAGCACGAAGCATCACTCTGCAAAACTCTCCCGAGGGCATTATGAAGCCCATGAACAAAGCATAGCTGAGAACGGAGTCCCAGCTTGGTGGCGACGCTCTTCATCACCGATGCTCCATCCGTTATGGCGAAGTGACAATTCCTGATTCTGACTCCGAAGCTCTCGAGCCGATTCTCTATCGATCCGCTGATGAGATCAGCGGTAGCCCGACCGGTAAGCTTGTTGAGACCGAGGTGCGTATCTTCTCCCGCAGTGAAATTGTTTCGATAGAAGCCCTCCGCCCGCAGATTCAAGCTGAGGTAGCGGTAACGAGAGTTCACAGCGGATGCCTCGTCGAATGAGATCGCAAACGAGCCGCCCGCATTCTGATATCTCTCAATGTAGTCTCGCACTTGATCGCGCGCCTCGGTTGCTTTAGCCATTACGATGGCTCTGATGGTATTCGATGAGGCGGGCATTGGCTTGCCGGTGAACTCTTCGAATAGAGTTCTCAGGACCTCTGAGGTAGCAATGGTCTTCAGAGGTATCCCATCTTGTGCGGCTAGTTTTGCTATCAGCAATTTCGGATCCCTTTCGTTATCAGCAGGTTTACGGATACGACTGATTGTTGGGTGCGAAGACGAAGCAGCTAACTCAATCGGAATACGGTCGTCGAACACATCATGCTGCTCTTTCAAATGTCTCGCCAGACCACTAGTGCTACTCCCTCCGCATTTGAGGTCCTTGGTGCAGAATCCACACGTCGCGGTGCCGTCTCCGTTCTTCGAGAAATGTGACCATACCCAACTTTTCAACGGTTTCGTAGTGGTTGATTCCATCTCCTCCGAAGGGCGTGACGGTGAAAAACAAGGGAACTCGGATGTTCAGAGAAGATTCTTTTCTGAGCCTTGGAGAATCTTGGGAGCGTTCTCTCCGAGGATCGTTCACTGGTCGGCACGACTCAACTCTAGTCAACTCAACTCAACTCTGCGCAGCTCGAAGAGTGAATCTTGAAATCCCATCGGATGTCAATTCTATCGGCGGCTATCGAATGCATGTCTGGCGTGATCCTGATTAGACTCACGATCAGATTATCAACTTGTTCATGTACCGAATGTCTTCACACATGAACGCTCGGAGGTGCTCCGCCACTCTGATCATGAGGATATCTAGGCGAGATAATCGATGTAGTCGGCGTTTCGGATACAGCATGAATTCCCGATGATCGATTTTCGAAAGGAGAGGTAGCTCCATTCGAAGCTATGATCACAGGCGAAGAGGAGGACAAATACCTGGAGACTTTTCGATCCGTCCTTCTGCGACGGACGGTGTCTGGGAGAACCCGGGATTTGTGGCGGGAATATGAGTCCGATAGAACGATTTCGTCCCGGGTTCTTCCAAAAAAGTCGGTTTCGAGACCCGAACTTTTCCCGGGATTTTTCCCGCCAAAGTCGGTTCCGGGACCCGGTATTTTTCCGGTATTTTTCCCGGTTCTGATTCCCGATTGCAAGCTCTACCTACGAGCGGAGAACTACGAGCCCATGAGGCAACTCCGAGAAGAGGAGTATGACCAGACCAGTTACGCGGAAGACGCTCATGTTCGAGAAATGGAGAAAATCCTGTCTTCTGGAGGGGAAATCACACTGGATAAGTTGCCCTTCTCTGTAAACTTGGTCTCTCAGCATATCCACGCATTAATAGCCCTAGACACACGTCCACTTCGCTAACACTGTTCAGTAACAGAATACTAACAAAACTCTCGAATACCACACAACGCAAATTCATAGAACTCTCCAGCTCCCAACCACTGAACCATACAGCGCAACTGGAGAACCTGCTAAAGTTCATGAAGACGGAAGCCCGCCTGACGGAGGCACTCCGGGCAAAAGAAGAAACCACGAGGAAACAGTTCCCGACGTCAACCCCATTCAGAGGCTCGAGCCAAGGACACAGGCCGTCCACCTCGAATTCGCATCGCCCCAGGAACCCCTACTATGGCCATCAACGAGCTTCAGTCAGGATCACCTTCTAAAAGAAAACTCCTCAGAGGAATCGCTCAGATCTTCGATACATTGGGAATTATGGGCCCGACAACCATGAACGCCGACAAATTGCTTCAGGAGCTATGGAAATCTGAATTAGGAAGGGACTAAGCTATAGAGGGACCGCACGCAGAAGGATACTCAAAATTCGCAGACTCGCTTATCAAAGACAAAATGTCTATCTCCCGCCACATGCTAGCTAACCCAAGCGACAAGTCGCGCAAAGAACTTCACGTGTTTTCGGATGCGAGCTTAAACGCATACGGCTGCGTCATATACCTCCGGGAAAGCTCTGAAAACATGAACCCACTTACACACTTCGTTATGGCAAAAGCTAAGGTGTGTCCGGTCAAGCCGATGTCAATACATCGCCTCGAACTTCTAGGAGCGCTTCTCGCCAGCCAACTGTTGTCATCAGTCAAAGGTCTCATGCACATAAAGATCGACTCAATTCATCTGTGCACCGACAATTCCAGCGTCCTAGGATGGGTCAATTCGGAGCCGGAACGTTGGAAGCCATACGTACCCAACAGGATCCGGCGCATTCACACCCTCGTTGGCCAGGCCGTCTGGAAATACGTGAAATCCGAAGAAAACCCGGCAGACCTTATTTCGAGAGGAGCAGATCTCTCATTAGAGCACAACAGGTCGTTGTGGCTACAGGGGCCACCGTGGCTGCAGTTTGGGATGTCAGACGTCGATCGCACATCATCGAACGTTGTCTTCGGAGACACGTCGGGAAAGCAATTCGATCCAGAACGTCGACAAAATGTCTCATACATGGCAGCCACATCGCCCGACTCAGAGTCCACAGAGGAAATATCTTTCGAAAATGAAATTTCATCTTGGCTCAAAGCCGTGCGCGTCTGGGCTCTAATGCAGAGACTGGTGAAGAAAGCACGCGGAGTGAGAGATCGGGTTGCTCAGGGAATCAGTTTCCAACGGAAAGCGCCACAAAAACAGGATATCCAATTAGACGCCGAAGGGTTGCTCGGAGCCAAAACTTCTTTGCTTCGACTTATTCAAGAAAAAACGTCAAGGAATAAATCGAATATTAATGCAAGAACGTCCGGCGTACGAGCGTATCATGTCAATTCAACCCAATCATGGACACCGAGGGTCTCATAAGATGTAGATCTCGCTTAGAGAGTTCCTCGAAACTATCAGCCAATCAAAAAAGCCATCATCCTCCCAGCGGGCTGTGGACTATCCAGACTACTTGTCCAGGACATTCAAGAGAAGAAATGTTTCCACTCAGCACTCAGGGGGCATGAATTATATCCATCATTACCCACGACAAGATTATCTGGTCATCCACGCGAGAAAAATAAACAATTTCGATGCCTGGACAGTCTGTTAACTTCAACGAAGCTCACGAGTAACTAAGAAGACGAACCGAGTTTAACAGAGACGCCGTCCGAGAACGGTGGATCTTGTCAGTATTTATTAAGCCAATGGTTACCTGTATTTATACCTGAACCGATGTAAAAGAAGAGAGAGTAAATGAGGCACCGTGTAGTGCCCCCTTGAGGTACCTCTTAGTCTATTCAGATACCTACTTACTGTGAGGCTGGTGATTACCTATTTTCAACAAAAAATCGCACGTCAAGTCGTGAAAGCATGTGCAGCAAGCAAGATTTTCCACGCCGAAGCTGTAGCAGACAACAACCCTTACATGGAGGCCCTTACTGGAGAATGTCAATAAAAACACATGCAATTCCATAATGGAAGCGCACAGTAAAAGAAAACGAGCTGTCTTCTTTCTTCATCGGGAATCCTCTTGGGATACCTCGATAAGTGTGACAGTCGAATCAATTGGCGCCCAACTAAAGTGCTTGTGCCTCGGCCAGTGAATATTCACGTCCGTCACCTGGAAAAATCCGTGTTGAGGTTTAGGTAGAAACTGAAAACCACACTAGTCCTCGTTCCGTACTAGGACTATGACTCAGACCAACTCCACGGGGCCATCTACCCGTGACACTGGTGAAATCCGTGAGTCACCGGGGTTATACCCCGAGGTTACGACTCTAGCATGATACCCTTGAGGTAGTACCCCACATGCTGGGTACACCCAATAGCATTCTAGGACGCTACTTATGATAGACCAAGGTAGCCTTATCCTATGTATATGTATGTACGGATCAGGACATGTAAGGAGGAGCTTAAGCTCCTGCCTAGGTATAAAAGACCTAAGATTTCGAATAAAATTCACTGTGGTATCTCCCTCTCGTGAGATTTCATCTCTGTGTATTCCTGAACGGGCTGCTCTTCTACTCCAGACCAGAGCTACCAATCTTGACCTTCAACAATCCGTAATCGTGGAGATTCGTCGATGCACGTGTAGAAGCTGTCGACCCATAACGGAGCAGAGCGGCACGACGAAAGTTATCGCAACGAAGGAAACATAACGGAAGCGCACAGTCAAAGAAAACGAGCTGTCTTCTTTCTTCATCGGGAATCCTCTTGGGATACATCGATAAGTGTGATAGTCTTATCAGAAGCAGCAAGTCAGCACCGTGAAATCGCACCCTGAGTGATAGAATGGTGGAGCCTCCTCAATTCGGAATGCTGGCGAGGGGGAAGTTTCTCGCCGAAACCCGGAACGCCGAAACCCGTCACGCCGAAAGTCAAGAAAGCCGGAACCCAGCACGCCGAAAATCAAAAGAGCCGAGACCCAGCACGCCGAAACCCAGTACGCCGAGAATTGAAAGCGTCGATATCCACGACACCGGAAGTCGTCGATCGAATCGACCCTGATTCAGCTGGGTGGCCGCGCAGTGCTTGGCTTGAAAAGCTTTCATAGTGAAGCATTGGAGTCAGCGTATGAACTTTGCCGTTAGTTATTGAGGGTTAAGAAAATGAAGATATATCTCCTAGCACTCCTGCATTGTGGAACCTGTGTAAATTCTGGCGGTTGCCTATCTCAGACGATTCCGGAATGACCCTGGAGAGACGAGTCTCTGGAAGATACTAAGAGGAAACGAGCCAGCTTGCTGGACGATGGTACAAGCTGACGGTAGCGCGAGGAAATCATGCTCCCAAAAGTCGAATTCCTGATCAGAGAGAACAATGGAGTCAATCTACTGGTCGCACCCCCGCGCCGACAGCTTCTGTGTGCCGTGAACGTCGCGGGACAACGTGAGCACGTAAGAACAGGCGCGCACTGCTCTCACGAGTCTAGCAGCTGTTCCCTCGCGAATCGATCAGCTGTAGGAGCTGAATGGGTGTCCAGAAAAACGTGCTAAAATCATTTGAGCTCCGAAGCTTATGTTCCGCTGAAGTTTCTGTTCAGAATCTATGTTCCCTGTAACCGTCTGATACACTCAGGGAGACAGTGTTCTTTCTCTTTACCACTTTCCACTTCTTCTGGACTCATATATAAGCACTGCAACATCTGGAATAAACACTGGGTAACACCAACTGTCTGTTCTATTATACTGACATCTGCTTAAGTGTCCAGTGAATATCGAATAGTTTCCTCCACTCGAAATCGCAGAGATGAATGTCTCGGAAATCCAATCGGCGAAAAGCAAACCAATGTTCATCGTGAACGATTACTCGTTTGAAGTCGATAAAAAAGCCGATAGCAAGTTCTACTGCCGATGTATCCGACAGCGACAAGGTGGCTGTCCAGCGAGGACAGTACTGATTAAGGTATCCTTCTGGATAATCTTCTGTTTCTGATATTTTGATCCCGAGCATCCTCTCCGCGCAAGGGCTCCTTACCATGTTAGCAATATTATTTCTCCGATCCACTAGGAACCGGATCTCGCTGTATGCAAGCAGAGTGGCAATCACAGCAATGCTCCCGAGTACCGAGACCTAATCACGAGAGAAGCTTGCTCGGAGATGAAACGCGCCGTCTCAGCTCAGCCAGAGAAGAGTTCGAGAGAAGCGTACTCCGGAGTCCTTGCGGCCTCCGTAAATACCTTGCGGGACGCGCACGATGACGGAGAAATAGGGGCAGCTATACCAGGGTTCAACAGCGTCCGCAGTATACTCCAACGGGAGCGTGCTAAAGTTAGGCCGCTCTGATAGGTTTTCTCGGCTATCTAGCCTACTAGCTCTGGCTGCGGTGAGCTCGAATCGATGCTGTGCTTGATACAACTGGGACAACGGCTAATAAAGACGAACACTGCTTGGTGTGAAATACCAAAGGCTCCCCCACTAGTACTGAGCTTTATTATGCCTTATATAGTGCTGGAAGGAAAGGGGCAAGTCAGTAACCCGTCCACAGCAATTATGACGGTCACTGAACTCACACTAAGTTACAGAATACTGAAGTCATTGTTCCAGCGTCCGGTCTGGTCACCGTGAGTCAACTCATGGTCATTAGAATTTTTCTGGGTAGCTACTTTAGCCCATCAACTCCCCCCTACACAGAAAAACAG